>NC_087581.1:300000-570296 GCF_036250125.1 Pseudopipra pipra | reverse complement strand
ACACAATGAGTGTTGGGCACAGGGCACGTCACTATTCCAGATTTCAATGGGCTCTCTGGGGCCAGACCAGCTGATTTTCTAAGTTCAGTTCGTGCCCACGGACTGATCTGAGCTCCCGTTCCCCGGATCGCCTCATCCCCACACTCCCAGCACCGTCCCCCGAGCCTCAGGTCCTGTCCCCGCCGGGACTCCCAAACCCTCCCGGCCCTGCCCGGCTCTGGCCCGGCCCGGGCACCCTCGGCTTGTGCCCCGCAGTCTCCGCCTGGCGGACACGGCCGGTACTTGCAGCCCCGACACCGCCGGCCCTGCAAAGGACCCCCCGCGCCCCCCGCGCCCCAGCCGCAGCCCCCTGCCCTCCCTGACACACAGCCCCAAACCCGGCACTGCCTCACAAAGCGCCGCGGGATCGGCCTCGCTGCACCCGCGGGACAAAGCACCGACCCCAGGGACCACCCCAAAATTAGCCCCTCCTGCCCACTGCTCACAGCCTCAACCCACCTCCAAACACTCCTGCTCTGCCCACCACATTGCCCGACTTTAACACCCGCATTCTCCCGGACCTCTCCACCGCTCATCGCCTCACTTTACCTCAATTTACTGCAGTTTATCTCAAAAAAACCCTTATTTTCTTTCTTTTTATTTATTTTATTCTATTTTATTCTATTTTATTTCTTTTTATTTTATTTTATTTTATTTCTTTTTCGTTTATTTGAGATCATTTTTTAAATTATTTAATTTTATTTTCCTTTTATTTCGTTTCTTTCTTTTAATTTCACTTTATTTTATTTTTTATTTTTATTTTATTTCATTTTATTTTATTTTATTTCTTTTTACTCATTTTCATTTTATTTTCTTTCTTTTTTTGTTTATTTTATTGAATTATTTATTATTTAATTTAATTTTATTTTCCTTTTATTTTGTTTCTTTCCTTATTTTAATTTTATTTTCATTTTATTTTATTTCTTTTTATTTTATTTTTATTTTCATTGAATTTTATTTTATTTTATTTTATTTTATTTGGTTTTATTAATTTATTTCATTTTAGTTTTATTTTTCTTATTATTTTTTGCATTTTTTATTATTTTATTTATTCTTTCTTTCCTTTTATTTCACTTCTTTCTTAATTGCATTTTATTTCATTTTCATTTTAGTTTCCTTTCTTTTTATTTTTGTTTATTTTATTTCATTTTTTATTATTTTATTTAGTTTTATTTCCTTTTATTTTCATTTCATTTCTTTTTTAATTTTCATTTTATTTTATTTTCCATTTAATTTTCTTTATTTTTATTTTATCATCATTTTATTTCATTTCATTTTTTCTTTTTATTTCTTTTGTTTTATTTTTTCTTTTCCTTTATTTTATTTCTTTGCTTCATTCTCTCCCCGCAGAGAATCGACCTCCTTTTGAAGCCCCAAAACCTGCCTTCCAGCCCACAACTGGTCACATCGTTTTAACACAAGATCATTCATTCTCTCCCCACAGATCACCTCACATTTAAACCCCCACAGTTTTCTCCACCTGCACACCACTCAGTAACTCTTTTTTACCTCCAAAGGTTCATTTTCTAACCCGGAGGTCTTCTCGAGTTTTACCCCCAGAACTTTCCTTTCCTGCCCACTCCTGACGGCCTCAGTTGAACCCAAAATCTTCCTTCTCTCTGCTACACACTGCCCCAGAGTTTACCCCAATGTTTTCCCTCCCTGTCCACTGCTGATTCCCTCAGCTTCACCTCCAAACAGTCATTCCCTGCCATGGATACTCTCTCCTATCTCACCCCCACAACTTTCCCTTCCAGCCCACTCCTGATTACCTCTGTTTTAACACAACATTTTCATTCTCTCTGCTACAGATTGCCCCAGACTTTAACTCTGAAAATTTCCCTACCTCTCCACATCTGATCACCTTGACACCTAAATATGTTCAATCTCTACCCTATAAACTATTGCAAGTTTACCCTCAGAACGTGCTCTGGCCTGCCCCAGCTCTCCCTTTCTCTTGTCCAGAGTGCAGCTGGACTCTCGGGGAGCCATTCCAGCCCAGCTGGTGCCAGGCTCCATGCGCTCCGTCGGGCAGCTCTTCAGGCCAAGGAGCTCCTCTGGGTCGGTGCAAATAACTGGAGCTAAAAAAGGAAAGTTAACCGAGGGTTCCAGGCTGGCAGGAATTAAAGGAGGTTATGCTGGCTGTAACATTCTGCCTGGGAATTTAATGCAGCAGCATAAGGAAGATGAGGTACTCACCGCGGTGCTGTGCACATGCATCATTCGGCCACGAGAGGGCAGCGAGACACCGCAGGAGAAATGACTCCAAAGTTCCCAGGACCCCGCTCCGCTGTGGAACAAGCGAATGGAAGGGTTTGCTCCTGCTCGTGCTGGGAGGAGAAATGAATCCAAACCCAAGACACTTTTACAGCACAGATGGGAAAGATTACTAAGATAAACAACACTGCCCTGTGTGTTGCTTGTCATTGCAATCATAATAGATGTATAATATATTGCACGTGTGTTCTGTGTAATATGCACTAAATATGTCAAACACTTATAATAAATATATGTAATACATTATAATAAACTTATAATTCATGTTATTTTTAAAATATTATCAATTCAAGTTATCCTATCACATTTAATGACTGCATTGAAAAGATAATAATTTCCTAACAATTCCTAAAGGAAAACATCACTATGCAGGTGGGTAACCACTGGAACAGAAGCCCAGAGGGGCTGTGGGATCTCCATCCTTGGAGATGCTCAAAACTGAAAGGCCCCGGGCAGTGGGACAAGGCTGTGACACACTGGTGTGACTGGCTGCTTTGCACAGTGGTTACACAGAGCCCTACAGAGCTCCTGGCCCAAGGACGTGACTCTGACTTTTGACCTCTGGTAGCACTGCAGCCACACAATAAACTATAATTAGTTAATAATAAACTGCATGTGCCAAGCAGACTACAGGCTGCCTAAGTCTTCTGACATGCACGTTTCTCTGGCACATCTCAGGTATCTTATGACACGAGTTGCAAAGGAAAAGAGGGAGAAGAGAGACAGCTAAAGATCAAGGATCAGATGTTAACTCCTGCCCCTTCAGTTGCTGGTACCAAGTCTGTAACTGTGCATGCCCCACAAATCATAGACACACTTCGTGCCACTGTACTCCATAAGCAAATGATCAGTGTAGTCAAATGCAGGTGGTTCCTGCTTGACAACATTTAGAACTCTGTAGTTCCTGCAAACAAAGGTCTTACCCTACTGGCCATACATAGGCAAGTCTCCAGTTAGACTTTGCAAGAGTGTGGAGTACAGGAGGAGACCCTGTGTTAGCAGTACTAACCAAGCAATGAGGTCAGTATAGGATAATGGGGAAAACTGAACTCTGCTACAACTAAATGTCATGTTGATAAATGCAACTTCACCGTTTTTTATAAACAAAATTAAACAATTTGCTTCACAGTAGCTAATGCGCCGTTAATTCAAACCCCACAGAATAACTCACTGGACACAGTTAATAGTCAGCAGACCACATAGGCCAGGCTTTGAAAGCATTTAATATTCACTGAAGTGCTGCTTGTATCCAATTATAACTCACTACTTGCCATCTTAATAATTTAAATCTGTCCACTCTTTAGAGAGAAAAAAATGCACTAATCAAAGACATGAATGCACCTTTTGCTTTTGACAGCATTAAATTAAAACTAAATGGTAGATCTTGAATGAGTTACTCTGCAAGAATAAAGGCATTAATGAGGTAATTTCATTATAGAGGCTCATCCAAGCCTATGTGAAAACAAGGGAAGTAAATGGAGAGGAAAGCCGCTGAGGAAATTAGGGTTCCTTCCACACTAATTAATGTTTTGGGGCATTTAGTACAGGCACCAAATTAACTGCTCCAAAGAACTCCATTAGAAAAAAAAATACATTGTTGCCCTGCCATGTAATTAGAAGACAGTACAAGCAGAACACTTAATGAGTATAAAGCCAGCCTTTAACTTATTCTGCCCAGCTTCTGAAAACATGCCATTGTGGAGGCCTAAGTTTAAGGAAGCACTAGGCGTACAATATAGGATTGTTTAGGTCCTTCTGTTCGGTGAGCTGTAAACAGGTAGCCCTGAATGAGAGGCTCTGAGACTCCTGGGAGGCCCGGCTTCCCAGAAAAAAAAAAAAAAAAAAAAAAAAGAAAGAAAAAAAGAAGGAAAAAAAAAAAGGGGGTCTTAAATGCATCCAGAAAGAAGAAAAAAAGGTGAATAGGCCCGGCAGAGCCAGCACAGTGAATGCTCACCGCTGTCTTAAGCGATTACATGATGTTGTGCCACCCCCTCTCATTGAGTTATCTTTACACTGCTTTTGTCTCCTCTAATTGAAGCTGATGAGGTGCTAATTGGTTGCTTTTTTAAAAAAGCACTACTTAAGCAGTGGCAAACAGAGTAAGACAGCGTGAGTGGAGTTAATGAGGGCTTAGAAAAAAAAAAACACAACAAAACCCAACAAATAAAAACCCTACCAAGACCAACCAGCCTACCTGAAAAACCCTAAACCAAAGCAAGTCCCATAAGAATGCGTGCACAAACACATACATGCCTTCGTGTTGCTATAAACGCAGCCGAGAAGGGAAAGGACTGAATTTAGTAACTGGCTGTAAGGATTTCAGTTCGGCGAGAGAAGGGGCAATACCAGGAATAAATTAATGCCCAGCCCTTCGTCCGGCATCCTTGGCACCTCAGGGTGTGCCAGTGCACACCAGTACCTGGCGGGATGACTCACAGACTCCTGCCATGCCACACGGCCGCGCTGGATGGGCATCGCCGGCAGCCACTGCAGGCTGCACCCTGCCAAACTAAAGCCCTGCAGATCAGACTAGGCTGGACAGTTTTCTACTCCGAAGGAATTTAATACCTTTGCTTTTAAGCTGAGGCAGAAGCAGGTTAGAAATCCCCCGGAGCCCTGTGTCGTGTGTAACAGTTCCTACCCGCAGTCAGATGGCTGCTTTAGCAGGAGAAACGCTGCTGCCCCGGGGCGAGCTGCTCTGTGGCAGGAGATGCCCACCCTGTGGCAGGAGATGCCCACCCTGTGGCAGGAGATGCCCACCCTGTGGCAGGAGATGCCCACCCTGTGGCAGGAGATAGCTGCTCTGTGGCAGGAGATGCCCGCCCTGTGGCAGGAGATGCCTGCCCTGTGGCAGGAGATGCCTGCCCTGTGGCAGGAGATGCCCACCCTGTGGCAGGAGATGCCTGCCCTGTGGCAGGAGATGCCTGCTCTGTGGCAGGAGATGGTTTTTTTTGCTATCTTATTCAAAGTACTGTCATCAGAGTACACAGCGTTAAACCTGCTGCTACTACAGCTGGATCCAGAGCTCCCAGTTTTGCCATACCCAAGTGCAGTTCCTAAAAAAGGTTTTGCATAACGTCAAATACTCTGCATTTCACATGTATTCCGTAGGTGGGCTGATACTGGCTCCCGCATTGCTAGACCCGTTGTGAAGTTCTCCACTACTGAAAGTGTTCTGAGCCCTAAAGGAGAGTACAAAAAGTACCTGCTCTGTTGCTGATGTCACCTCGCAAGACACAGAAATAATTCTGCAAGCTTTCTGAAAGTGATGCTGCAAATACCTAAACACAGTCTCCTGCCGTTCCTGAATTTGTTTATGTATAGTCTAGGCAGACATGTAGACACAGAATGCTTTTTCGGCAGCCGTAAGCCTCTGTTTTCACAAGTTAGAGATACCTTTGGGGCTCCAGGAACAGGCTGCCCAATGATGACATGTTCGTACTCCCCTGTCACGGGCTCAGTACCACCAGACAATTCTCTAAATCCTTCAAAATGCCTCAGCTAAGCAGCTTCCTATTGGACAAAAAGAGGAGAGTGGAGTTCAAACTCCTGCAGTCAGCTCAAAACCACAGTGTACTTATCACTGCAATTCCTATGATCTATTTATGTAGAAGAGCAATAAAGTACCAGGGCTCCCCCTTTTCCCCCTTTCTTCTGGTTTTTGGTTGGGTTTTTGTTGTTGTTGTTGTTGTTTTTTATGTTTTCTGTTATTTTTCTCTTTTTTTGCCTGTGTATAACCTCAGTTAGAAAAACCAGCTAGTTTACAAACAGCCAGTTCCTTGGGTATGTGCTTATGCCTGGTAATTTGTAGCTCTATTCACATTCTAAATGGGATTCTTTTCACTTTAATGCATGGTCACTTGTTTTTGTTTTGGTTGTCATGAAAACGAGGGATTTCTTGCAGGCTGGCAGAAAGAAACCTCCTAGTGAACAAAGTTACAACTAATTCCTCCAAACGTGTTCCCAGAGCCATCCATCTGTGAAATGGGCAACGGAGTTCCTTGCTTTGAGGAGTCCAAAAAGATGCAAAGCTGAAAAAAACTTGGACTCCTTAAGGCTAATTGAGCAAGTATCTTTTTTTTTTTTTCTTTTGCCATTCGTGCATTTGAAAATGTTCCTGTGTTTTCCACGGCAGGATCGTGCCTGCAGAGACTGTGCTCTTGTCTCCGTGGCCTGCTGTGTTCTCCCGGAATGCCTGCAGGAGGGAGTCCCTCGGGTTTCCTTTGTGTCCCATGCATTAACAGCTCCTGGTTTACCTCAGACCGGTGTGACACGAGTTGTGAAAATGCACGCTGTGCATGCCAAGATGCAATCCTTAAACATGTTCTACCCCCTTTCCACTTCCTGCTCCCGTTTCTTTTTTGCCTTGCCGCTGTTGAGAAAGGTGCTTCCCAGCCCCTCTCCCTTCTAATGACCATGGCCAATTGTGCACTGATTTAAATAGGAATGACCTTCATTTTCTGAAGGTGATGGTGATCCTGTTCTTAAGGAACAGAAGCAGGAGGGCTGGGATCCTTCCTCAGCTCCCACTGTTCCTAGTCTTGGTGAGTGATGGCTTCAGTGCCTGGTTGCTGCTCCATCAGCTGCAGTTTGGGGGCATATGCAGCACATGAATGCATTCCTACCACCCTGAGGAGTGCCAAAGGTGGGAGCCACTTACCCAGCCCTCGGGATAGCAGATCTCATCAGACACTGCTAATGAGGGGACCAAAGGTGCCTTAAACCACTTGCTCTTATCGACAGGTTTGGATCTGGAAATCCTACCTTCTCCTGCAGAGGTGGAGAGTAGTTTAATGGTTGCAAAGTGCATGGAGTAGATGTCATGTGCCAAAGGCAAAATCACATTTGTAATTAAATTAGTGTTGCACATTGCTAGAGCAGAAGCATCTTTTGGGTCTGCTGGGAGTTGTTCCTGAATGCATTTTCAGGCCATCTCACCTGTGAGCCTGAGTGAGTGGCTCCTACCATCAGTGGACGATAATCTGGAATCTTTGATTCCAGAGGGAATTTGGCAGCTATCCCTGCATGAGAGGTAGCAGATGGCACCATATCCTCTGTGGTGCAGCAACTTGTGTGGAAAGTGGGAAGCACCAAAGCCACTCGACCACCACTACTGGCACCAATAATGTCCCCAGAGAAAGCAAGCAGCAGAAGAGAGGCTGGTAAGCAAAACTTCCATGCCTTTCCCTGTCCTCCTTCCTGCTGCTTTGTCTCATAGTCTGAAAATGGCTCTTCCTCAATATCGATCACTCTGGAAATGTTAGTTCAGCAAAAATTGACTCGAGGCATTGTTTAATAGGTAAGCCCTTTTAGAAACTTCATGTGAAGAGAAAAGGCACAAGGGGTGACAGCAAAGGACTCTAGCCTATACCAGGTGATCTTTGAAAGAGAAAACCCACTGTTTCCAAAGGAAATAACCTTAAAAGTAACACAGAAGGCTCTGAACATTCACAAAGGTTGGAAAGAATTCTTCCGAGGGAAGGGTGGGCAGGTTTTTACTCCTGTGCTTTCAGCCCCCTCCCCTGTTGAGGTGGCTCAGGACAGAGGCTATTGGCAGCCCACAGGCTACATGCAGTGTGCTGTGGGGGACGAATTGGGTTGCCTGAAACTGAGAACGAGTTCTCTCATAATGGCAGTAAAGTGCACAAAGCATGGGCTACCCCATTTTTCTGTTCATACTTGCTGGCTATTCCCACTGGAACACACGTACCTGCCCCGTGTGATGAAGGGCTCCCACATGCACTGCTGCCTTTTCCAAAGCTGTAACTCTGTGCAGCATCAGGCAGAGCACCCTATTGTTTGTGTGACTGGAAACTACTGGGGGTACCAGTAGTGAGGAATGCCCTTGCCAGCCCAGGGACCTGATCCTCTGGGGTGCTGCATGCATCAACAGTCACTGGCACTTCAGAAAAAGCAACTGGCATCTCAGGGAAAGGAGGGAAGTGGCTCCTGTGATGCATGATCCGTTAAGAGATGATTCTTGTCTCAGAGAGTCAAAACACAATGGTGGGAAAGCAAATAAGTAAACGAAGGGAGGGGAGGTAAAACAAGTGAGAGAACAGAAGTGTAGCAGAGGCAAGGCTCAAAGTCTGGGGAAGACATCTGACGGTGAAAGGGACTTGTCACGTAGCCAGAAGAGAGGCAGCAGTGAAAAAATGGGGCAGTTCAAGCTGTGCTCTGCTGAGGATCACATGAGCAGCTCGCCCAGAGGCTGCACTCAAGAAGCCAAAGTTCAAAGGTAGGGATGCTTCCATGTTTTTCATGGTTCACTTCTGGGTCATTTGATTGAAAGATCCTAAATTTGACAATTCCTAATGTTCAAAGAGGTTTAGATGTTTTTAAATCCATTCAGCTCATCCCTGCTCAAAATAAACATGAATGGGTCAATTGTTCCTTCTAATAAAATTCAACTAAAAAATAGCCATTCAGTGCCACAGAAGGGCACGTTGTCTCTCACTGAAGAGGAAAGTGAGGATGTTCAATTCTTAAAACGCTTGATAAAATCAGAGAAGAGCTGTCTGAATGTTCTCACTGCAGCCCTAGAGCTGAGTAAAGCATAAAAGGAGGTAAGTAGGAGACAGAGAATATCTCAAGCTGTAAGGGACACATGGATCATTGAGTCTCCCTGCTCCTCAAAGGACTATTACAACTAAACTATATGGCTAAGAGTGTCATCCAGATGCTCCTTGAACTCTGGCAGGCTTGGAGCTGTGATCACTTCCCTGCAGAGCTTGGTTCAGCGACCCACTAGCCTTCCAGTGAAGAATCTTTTACTAACATCCCATCTGAACTTCCCCTGGTGCAGCTTCATTCCATCTCCTCATGTCCTGTCTCTGGTCACGAGAGAGAGGAGACATCTACGAAAAATGAAACTATCAAAACAGCAATTGCTGCCGTGAGGCTTCCACAGGCCATATCTGGATTATGTCATTTGACTCTCCCAAGCATGTTAAGTTCTCAGCAGTTCATTCAGTGGATTTAGCTACCCAATTTATGCATCCATTTGAAATCTAGCCTCTTGTACTAAGGGAGCTGTAGAAAGCACGATGCCCTTTATTAACTGATGACCACTCATTATTTCTAAGATTTTAGTCTTGATCCAGGAATAATAAGTAGCAAGTTGCTTCTCCCAAAAAATATTTATCTGTGATGGCATCCATGAATCAGTGTCAGAGAGAGATGTGCCTTGTCTTCATCTCATATTCCTGTCATTTGTTTAACTGCCCTGCTATTTATCTGGGGAATGGAGCACATATGAACATAATGCTGTCTGCACAGTGAAAAGCATTTACTTCCTTTACTGTGGAATGTCACTTAAGAAAAGTGAAAAAAACCAAGGTAGCTGGAATCATTTAAGAAGTCAAGAGCTTGCTGAATACCAACCAAGAGCTGTATGGAAGCTACAAAGCTTCAGCATAACCGGCTGGTGCATTTCCCACCACTTAATTTGTGGAGTGTCTGAACTAATCCCGGGGTTTATTTGTCACCCTCGGTAACATTTTGGCTGGTACATCTGCCAGATCAAATGCTGAATAAAACCAGGTTCGGCTAAACCAGGCTAAGCTAAATGCTTTCTCTACATCTCAATTTTCCAGTGGTGTTGGGATTCTGAGACTGCAGAAACACACTAGTATGACTTAGAGCAGAAAACTACCAAAATTCCTTTAAAGATCAAGTTCTGTCAAGTCAGGCAGGGTGTTTCCATTTGTTCTATACCAAGATAAATTCATATCAGAGAAGGTCCAAGCGAGTTCTGGCACAGCTGGAAGCTTTCCTGGGGCTTGCTCAGCAGGTGTCTGCACTGCAGTAACACACCCCAGGACAGCTCCCAGCCTAGAGGGATGCCATGGGATGTGTTCTGCAGCAGAACAGCCTCGCTGTGCTCTTTGAAGCAGGACACTTCACTCTCAAAACTTTGGTGTTAGTCAGACTGGGGAAACCACAGACCCAGCATGATTGTTGGATTTTCCAAGCTCCAGATAAACTTTTTAGTTTCTTTAGACTTTTAGTCATTTTTGATTCTTTGCATTGAACTAACCAGAAAAATTCTGCTCTTTGTCCCTCTCTGTACAGCATTTTCACAGGCAGACAAATCACTGCTCCCAACACTACTCAAGTCCTTTGACCATAGTGGTAAAAACACTTGGGGATTTAAACACTATTTAGATTTCTTTAGGTTGGGAGTGGGAAATATGAAGAATAAAGCAGAGCAATGGCTGTCATAGGAAGCAGGTGGGAAGGAAAGAAGAAATTGTGGGAGATGATCTGACCTGCCCAGTACCACACCAACACAGCAGCACAGGAGCTGCTCCTCAAAACTCTTGTGGAGAGATGCTGTGGCCTTGTGGCACTTTCTCCAGGTACTCAGCACTTGGAACAAAAGCAAAAGATCCACTAATATGTTGCATAAATTCTCCTTGTCACTGTTTAAAGCCATCACTTATTTAAGGCCATCACTTTATTTATTTAGGGCCGGGGAAATTACAGAAGGTAATTCCCTTCCTGGGGTTTTGGGGGTTGGTTGGTTGGTTTGCCTGGTTTGTTGTTTTGGGATGGTGTCTTTGTTTGTTGCTTGGTTTTCAGTTTTGTGACGGGCTGAATTTTCCCATTTGATTGGCTGCGTTGTGCTTTCCTTAATCTGATCTCTGCCAATGGAGGAAGCCTGCCTTTCCTGACTGGTTGTTCCACATCTCATTCCATTTTAATAACACTTTTCCGTGAGCAAGAGTACACCTAACACTCAGCGCAGACTCCTCTGGTCCAGCTGCTGTCTCAGTCTGTCCCACACAGCTGTCAGCTCACCTCCAGCACAGTCTGATTTCCTATTCAAAGTCCTACAGGGCATTTTAGAGAGAGCAGACCATTTGAAGTCCCTCAGTGCAAGCACATAGTCTAACACAAAATCACCTGCTTTTATGCCAAGGCTGAGAAAAACAGACATGTCTGAGAAAAACAGACATAAGGTGGCATCTAAAACAGTCCTAATTTATATATCCACAAGGGACACCTACTTCCAAAAAGCACAGCACCAAGTTAGAGGTGCCTGTATTCCTGAGGCAAGAATGACCCAACTGCTACAGAATATTCTGTGACACCAGTGTCATCTGACTGTCACAAAAAGCAGAGAATGCTTGTTTGTCTTAAAGAAAGCTTTGAAAAATGCCTGTGCAATTCTTTCTCTCACAGACCACAAAGGATAGCTAAGGTACAAGTGAACTGAGAAAGCATTAGATATCTAATGGGTCTTTCCTACTCTTTGTACTCTGTAATATTCTGTTCTGCTGCCTTATAGCACAGTAATCTGATTCCCAAATGTTCCTTATATCATACCAAAAAATAATAATGTAAGATTCCATTTTTTAAATATTACCATGTTTTAATAAATCCATCTCTGTTTGCTGCAGATGAGCTGCTTGGACATTTTATGCATGTCCATGGTATTTGTGTGTTTGCCCTGTCAAATCTCCCATGAGATTAGCTCCCAGAGCCTAAAGCCCTAGGAGAGGGTGTGTTACATCCTGAGCTCTTGGAAGCCTCCTATCTTGCTTTTCAGTGTGCTAAATCCACCGGGCCGATTTCATTCTGACATTGTTACACAGGTAGTGACCTCGGGCAGGACTAACTCCGACAGAACCCAGCGCCCAGCACAAGGGTGCGTGTGTTAGCGCCGGCAGCTTACGCAAACATTGACAGCTTCACACTGGGGAGCCGTGAAAGCCGCGAATGATGACCAAAGTATTTTGGGGTTGTCAGGCGTCATTGTTTTGGACTTCTCATGACCTCACTTAGCAGAACGGTCCCACTGCCCGTAACCTTTGTCTCCAGTATTTTCAGTGATAACTAGCTCTGTAGGCATTTGTTTTCTATCATCAAATCATTAAATGGTAATGCAATTGTTAGTTTCATTTCCCCAGCTCTAATACATTTTGCAGCCAGTAACCATTCCCAGTTCATTAACTGACTGACCTCAGCATTAACACCCCCTCTGCTAGGGTTGCCTTGGAAACAAAGCTTCCTGTGCGTAATCCAAGCTTATCTAGCTCTTTATCCTACATGTGACCCTTAATTACTTGCTAAATTAGAATGGTTTTCTGAAAATCACAAGAGGAGGTTAATATGTTCTTCCAGAGCTGGTCAAGCTAAGATGACACTAAATTCACAGGGAATTCAAATTACATGATCCCTGAAGGCGTCTCTTTCAGAAGGAAGATGAACTTTCCCAATGGGAGGCAGTGTGCCGTGATAATGCTCCTGTCACTCACTTTCCTTGCCCTGCTTGTCCAGCTACAGCTTAATCCACTATGAACAATGTAGTAAGTAAATATCAGGTTGATTAATTATGGTGCAAGATTCAGTAACCACTTGTCTTCTGTAATTAACATTGTAATTGAAATTAAGTAATACACTTCATACAGAGATTTCTGGACTAGGAGGAGGAACAAGGGAGAATTCTCAAGGCTGCAACAAGGAAATTTAAAGAATAAGAACTGGGGTCAGAATATTAATTGTCTCTTTAAAATTGTGGTACATTTTAAGAAATTCTTTAGTCCAAAAAATAAGTTTTTTTTAAAGGCTGGACTTGATGATCTTGGAGGTCTTTTCCAACCTTAATGATTCTATTATTCTAAAAAGAAAAATTATTACTTCCAGATGTCTTGGACTAGAGATGAAAGGGGGTTGGTTTGTTGAAATATTGGTCACAATGTCTCAAAATACACCTCCTCTTCACCAATTTGATAAATAGAAATCAAGAGAAAAGATGATGCTCTGTAGGATACACTTTGGAGAAGGGTCACTTCAGAAACGTGAGCCAGACCCTCACATTCACTGAGGAACCTCATGAGTATCATAAGAAATTAGACCAAAAACATTAAAGGGTGCTGAAAAGACAGAGAAATGGTGATCATGGTGCCTGGTGGCCAGAGAGGGGCCTGACACAGATTCCCCAGAGGAAGTCAACAATGATCTTTATCTCTCAGTCTAGTGATGTGTCCTCTACTCTTCCTTTGTGTTCGCAGGAGAGGAGAAGAGCAGCAGAAAGAGAATACTTTGCCATCTAAAAGAATGCTAAGCTACTGGATTGTAGCAGCTGTGATCTGTTTCTCTCACCCAACAGGAGAACAAAGGTATTTGAGTGAGAGAAGTCTTCTAAAAACACTGATTTTGTTGTACCACTAGACTGACATTGTTAGTTACATAAAGCTAATCAGTTTGAAAACCAGTTCTAGAGATCCCAAACACTTGAGATTTGTCTCTAGCTGCTCCTGAGCTATCTCACCTTTGTCCCTGGTTAGATGCTTGTCAGGTCCCTAGGAGTTATCACAGAGGGATGACAGAGATCTTGACAGTAGGCATTGCAACCAACATGGGCTTTAAGGAAGACTTTTGGTGCAGTAGGCACTGCTGGGGGGCTTCCTAGAACAGCTACATGATTACACAGATGTTCACATGTATGGGTCAAACTTCTTGGCATTAATCAAGCCTCCTTGGCACCAAGGGGCATGAGAGCTAAACAGTCCAAGTGGAAGGTCCACAAAGGGGAGAGTTGAAGAAAACATCATTTGCTGATTTTTAAATCAAATATTTTGAAGTTTGATATCCCTAGACTGTCTGCCACTTAATCAAAGTATGTTTAAAATATATATTCATACATGTGCAAGTTCGCATGTGCATAAACATATGCACAAACAGTTTGATTACTTCACTTTCTTCTTCAGCTGGGGGAAATGCTGAACTGGGACAGTTATTGCAGTGTCCAGGAACCATTCAGTACAGGGTGATAATACGAACTAAGTGGAGTTTTCCTTTTTGACAGTACAGTAATAAAGAAAGAAGCATATGGTGATCTGGAAAACCCTCTTCCTTCACTGTGGCCTGCCTTCAAGTATTCTGGAGTTTTGCATGCTCTGTGACAATCATGAAACAACTATGAAGTATTACATCAGAGGGGCACAGTCAGTCCATCAGCCAACTGATGAGACACACAGCCAAAATGATGTGTGCCAAAGTTGTTCTGTGCAACTGCGTGATGTTCTATTTTACACACTAATAAGTTGAGACATGTAATACAACTCATAAAGTTATGCAGTTTAACATCTGTTCCCTTAAATCGTGCATTGCTTCTATGCTAGTGCCTCTAAGTGGCAGAATTTCAGACCTGCTTCTGTGTGTGGGTAAGAGGGTAAGAGAGGTGTTTGTTTCAAGGTAAGTGCTTTGGTTTTCTAGACTCTTTCAGCGTGGTTCTGTTGTTTTGTTGGCATGCATTCCAGGATTACTGCCAAACTTATGAAGTAGACAGGAGAGGGCCTCATGCTGTTCTGTTTGGGTCTCTGACGCATACAGCGTTTTATCCTCCTGAACAACTGCAGCACGCTGCATTGCTCCAGGGTGCCAGAATTTTACCTCAGAAACTACTTTCTAGGTCTTTAAAGAACAGAAAAACAGCTGAGCTTTCTGTGTCTTGATAGCTGCCAAAAGGAGACAGAATTACACCCCAATTCCCTTAACATCTCTCACATATGTACTCTAAAAAACCGAAACAGATTCATGAATTAGGGATATTTTAGAATATCGCTGGATGGAACACACTGTGCAAAACAAAACATCAAGTACTTCTTTCTCTATAGAAATAAACATTAACTTATCAAGAGTACTCAATAAATTTATTGCAAAAGTTCTTCTAAAATTTATCTCAGATATATTTTGCTTGCATGTCTCATCTGGTCAATATATTTGCTTACTCCTTTGTGTAGCCAAAAAAGAGAATGTACTTTTCACAGTGAATATGTACAGTTTTACTTTCATCCATGCTGAAGATGTGTGCCATTTTAAAAAAAGAACTTAATCTCTCCTGAATGCCTCTAAGATCATCCTCTTCTTTAGCAGGCTCTGAACCTACTTATTGAGTCTTAAATTGCTCCTACTCACAGATTAAGCAAGAGGAAAAGAAGGGATGTCAGAATCAAATGGGTAGGAAAAGGTAGAACAAAACACAAGGCTGTAAGGAAACTGAAAAAAAAACATTACTGTTTTCTGCAACGAGGCTGTAAGACAGGGTGCTAAATGAAAATGGAAAGAATGAAAAAGGAAGTTCTAACTGCTGGTTCGGTCATCAGTTTAACCGGGGCACACTCTGCTCAACCGGGCCTCCCCTTCGCTGCAGTGAGACCTGCCCCCGCTCTGTGATGCTGCACACTGCGTGCACATCACACAGCTTCTCACCTGCGTGCACATCACACAGCTTCTCACCTGCGTGCACATCACACAGCTTCTCACCTGCGTGCCCGTCACACAGCTTCTCACCTGCGTGCACATCACACAGCTTCTCCCCCGCGTGCAGCATCTGTGTTTCTCACCTTTACGAGCCTGACCCTCTCCGGGCACTGCTGGGGTCCCTCCCCACGAGTCACCACCGTCAGCTGGCACGGTCGAGGCGTACCTGGGGTTTGCTTTGCTCACGCGAGAAAGTGTTGTTTTTCCTGTGGGATTTCCCGACTACTCTGAAAATGGACTGAAAAAGAGCCTGTGTAAGTGGCGTCTTTGCTAAGAAAGTAATACTGAGGGGAAGGAAGAGCTTATTTAACCTTGGGACACTGCACACGTGCTCCCCGCGGGAGGCTGCAGTGCGGGAGGCCGCAGCACGGTGCAGGCTCGGCGGAGCCGCAGCTGCCCGCGGGGCACGCGCCGGGCGCGCACAGCCCTCACCGCGCGCGGCCCGAGGGGCCGGGACGGGGCCGACCCCCGGCAGCTCCCCCGCACCCGGGGCTGCTCGAAACCGCCGGCAAGCCGGCTGCCCCGCCGCCGGGAGGGACCGGGACTGGGACTGGGACTGGGACCGGGACAGGGACCGCGACGGGGACTCTGCCGTGCCCTGGGAGCGCGAGCGGGAGGAGCCCAGCCCCGGCCCGGCCCTCAGCGACGCCCTCACTCCGCCCCCTCACACCGAACCCCTCACACCGAACCCCTCTCACCGAACCCCTCACTCCGCCTCCTCTCTCCGCCCCCTCACACCGAACCCTCACACCGCCCCCTCTCACCGAACCCCTCACTCCGCCTCCTCTCTCCGCCCCCTCACACCGCCCCCTCTCACCGAACCCCTCACTCCGCCTCCTCTCTCCGCCCCCTCACACCGCCCCCTCTCACCGAACCCCTCACTCCGCCTCCTCTCTCCGCCCCCTCACACCGAACTCTGCCGCTCGGCCCCGCCCCTCGGCCCCGCGCGCCGGCCCCGCCCCCGGGCAGTGGGCTGTGTCGAGGCCCCGCCCCGCCTCGTGCCCGCCCCCGCGCTCGGCCAATCAGGCGGCGCCCCGCTGGCCGTGCCCGGCGTCCCGTACGGTCAAGATGGCGGCGCGGTTCCCCCTGCTCGCCATCCTTCTGCTCCTGCTCGCCCTCGTCTGCCCGGCGCTCGCCGCCGCGCAGGAGGCAGAGGGCGCGGCGGCTGCGCCGCATCGCCGCTTTGAGTACAAGTACAGCTTCAAGGGGCCGCACCTGGTGCAGGCGGACGGGACGGTGCCGTTCTGGGTGCACACGGGCAGTAAGTGGCGGGCGGGGGGCGGCGGGGCCGGGCCGGCCGCGCTCCTGCGGCGGAGGCGGCAGCGGCCGCCCGGGGAACGTGCGAAGGAGGCCGGGGCCGGCGGGCCGAGCACCGGCCGTGCCCCCCGGTGGCACCGGCGGCGCAGAGCGGGCGCGGCGGTGGCGGTGAAGCGCCCGCGGCCCCCCGGCCCCTGCGCCCTTGTGCCGCGGCGGCCCCGGCCGTGGGGAGGGGACTCCGGCAGTGATGATGTGTCACTGCTGCCGCGCTGCACCGCGGACGGGCCGCCCGCGCCTCGGCACGGCCAGAGATAGTGCCGAGTTTCGTCATGGGAGAGCTGGAAATGAAAATTCTGCTTTCGCAAATACGGCTTAATTGAACAACGTCTATACCGGCTGTGTGTTCTCTGCAGTACGGGTTAATGTTCCATTCTACTCAGAAAGGTTTTTCTCCTTAGTGGCCCCCCACGTAGAAGGTATTGACATTTACAGCACATAAGGTTCTGCCTTCCTATAGTTTCTCTGCAGTAACTTCTGCTGTGCTTTTCATTTTCTTTATTTGACATTAATTTTGGGTTCCCCTGGCCCCCAAGTGGCTGAGTACTCGCCTAAAAAGTTATTTTGAAAACTGTTTTCTAGTTGAGGAGACCAGAAAATTTTTGAGTTTGGAAGATTTGTTAATTGTCTAGTTAAGCACTTGCAATATTTTCTCTTTTGTACATAAAGTGTTGGTTCCTTTCCTTTCTAGATGCCATACCGAGTGCAGATCAGATTCGTATAACAACATCTTTGAAAAGCCAAAAAGGGTCAGTGTGGACGAAAAACAAGTCAATATTTGAATATTGGGAAGTCGAAGTGACCTTTCGAGTTACAGGAAGAGGCCGCATTGGAGCTGATGGACTGGTATGAACACCTGATCTCCCTGAAACAAACGGCCCTGCTTTAACAGGGGATCTTCACTTAGGACTCTTCTTGCTTTCCTCATAGGCAGTCTGGTTTACAGAAGAGCAAGGCTTGGAAGGTCCTGTTTTCGGGGCAGCTGATAAATGGAACGGTGTTGGAATTTTCTTTGATTCTTTTGACAATGATGGAAAGGTTAGTTGGAAGTAAACTCTTCTAGTAAAGACTATAAACTAATTTCTGGTGTGTTTCATACATGTAATGTTGTGGAAAAAATAGGATGTTATTTTCCTACTCTTCCTGCCTTTTACTTCAAAGGGATAAAATAAAATAGACAAGTTTCCCTTACAGAAGTTTTACTAGACTTTTTCACACTTGCTTTTTAAGCTTGAAAGTTGAAGCATAACACATCATGAATCTCCACTGAACATTGGTTCATGTGTCGGGTTTGGAGGGAAGGTACCATGTACATATGTATAATCCGAAATTTGGAATGTCTGTGCACAGTTTGGTGTTGATACATCTGGAGATGTGTGCTTTGGAAGAGGGATATTGTACCAAAATACAACACTGTGGGAACACCAGTTTCTGTGTCTGTCTTCAGAGATGCTCTTTTTCTGGAACAGCAGCAAAAATTCTGTGGCAGATGGGAGTGACAGGTGTTGTTTTCAATTTCCAGTGTTCCAGCCCAGAATGATCCTGGGAAACTTTAATAATACGTAGTAGGCCTGCTTTGCTTTTTTTGCTTTCCCTACAGACTTTGGCTTGCTTTTAGACATTTTAGATATATTTTAGTAGGTGTATGTGCCTTTTTTTCCCCCTACAGATGGCTTTTGATATACAGCAAACTTTATCATATATAAAAAATTGAAAGACTGAAGGTGATGTTTATGTTTCTGATCTTCAGAGACAAGACATAGAATCAGAGTATTGTTCAACTTACTACAGATTTTTAGATCCTTTTTCCTTTTCCTTTTTTTTTTTTCCTGACTTCTGGCATAAACATGGACAGTGGCATAGTTTAGTTGGCTGAGGATGCCACCTGCCTAAAGTTTCTCATGGACAGCACTGCTTGCCAGAACTCTGATAGCACTGGGACTGACCACGACAAGTTCAGTCAGTGTGGTGTAAAACCCTTTGTCTAAAGTGATGATGTGTCACTTCTAATGGAAACAGAAGTCTTGGTCATGCCTGTATTGGTCTGACATGTCTTAAGTACTGGAGTGTCTAAGACTTTTTTAAATTACAATCTCTGACTTCCTACAGTCCCAGTATGGAGAAATTCTTCTGCAGTTTTTTTTGCCATTATCATTTAGTTCATTTTCATCCTCTAGCAATTCAGATAACTGGGAGTGTGTTCAACAGCCTTTGTTTAGTCTCTGACAGAAAGCTCCTAAGGTTTTTCTAATGACTGTGACGAGGTCAGTAGGATGTCAACATAGTGTCTGTTTGGCTACATAACACTGGGAAAAACATCCAAAGTTGGATGTTCTAAGTCATCTGTTACTTTCAAGGACTGTGTCTTCACTACATCTGAATTTCCCCAAACTGGATTCCGTGTTTCTGCATTTGCCCAGTTATGGTAGGTGGTAGTATACCCAGGGACTTAACTTGTAGGTATTTTTCCCACCTCTAACTATGCAAAGAACGTGTCAGTCTCTTGCAGAGCATGCAGCTTGCTGGTGTCATTCAGAAATTCCAAAGGAATAAAACATCTGAGGTGTAACAACTTAAGGTGCTCTATCACAGAAAGGCTGTCAATGATGTTACTTATATTTCACTTTAAATTAAACTATTCCATTTGTTTGCCATTTCTTTTTCTAGAAAAACAACCCTGGAGTGATTGTTGTAGGCAACAATGGAAAGCTTCTGTATGACCATCAGAAGTAAGTTTATTTTCAGTGTTATTGATGAATGCTCGCTTTTGAATGATGAAATTTTGCATGAAAGGCTTTGAGAAACAAGGCTTTGTTCATAGGAAACCTTGTTGTTTTCTTTATATTTGAGGTTTTCTATTTATTAAAATACTGCTTTGGCAGTAACAGCACAGAAATTGGCAGCTGATGGATATTTAAATGGCATGTGTCCTTTGGGATGGGTGAATTCAGATAGAGGTGCAGACTTTTTACCTCTTCATTGCTCATAGGTATCTTCCACACACAGCCTATAACTGACAGAAGTGACTAACTGAAAGCTAATTGCCTGTTACTAAAACTAATTGGATTAATTTTGGTTTCTGATTGTTTGTTGTGAACAACACAACTGACACCTTTTTGTGTTCTCTGAGGAGGGAGGTATCCAGCTTAGTTGGTGCTGTCTGGACTACAGCTTACTTCCACCTCTGTTCCCAGAAGCAGGAATGTGTCTCAGGAGCAAACAGGTTTCCCCATTCCTGCATCCCATCTGTGCTGTGTCCTGTGCAAAGCACCTGGTACTGCAGATTGCAGACTGCAGAAGAGCTCAGTGCACTTAGGGGACAGGCTTTGGAAAACTTGCCTATTGAGACACTGTCCTGATGTTGCTGAGCAATAGGTTGGTGCTTTCTCGTCTCAGCTGGTAAATCCTAAGGTGTGGTTGTTTCTGTGTGCAGTGATGGTGCCACACAAGCCTTGGCCTCCTGTCTGAGGGACTTCCGGAACAAGCCCTACCCCGTGCGAGTGAAGATCACCTACTACAGAAAAACCCTGACTGTGAGTGCCCTGAGACAGGGGAACTGCTCGTGTCCCTCAGCTTCCTCAGTGGGACACTGTTGAAGTGTGAAAACCCAAAGGCCCCCTGTGTTAATTCCAGCCTTTGTCCCTTCAGGTGTCAGTGAACAATGGCTTTACTCCGGACAAGGACGACTATGAACTGTGTGCAAAGGTGGAGAACATGGAGCTGCCCTCACAGGGGTACTTTGGAATATCTGCAGCAACGGGGGGACTTGCAGGTAGTGAATGTTTAAAACTGGGACAAATGGTGTGGGGACTTGCAGGGCTTGCAAGAGAAGTTGGAGTTTTTTCTACTGCTAGTGTTGATCCATTATACCAATTCTTGACCATGATGATGTAATTAATCCTCTCCCATTCCCAAACTACTGATATGCTTAGGCCTTTTCCTGGCTACAGCAGAAGAATTTTCAGTTTGTCGTGACAAAGCCCCTGTACAGTCTCGTTCCCCACTGCACAGACTCTTGGGAGGACTTTGGGAGGCTGCTGTTTCTTGAAGATCTTTTGCAGGTGGAAAGTTGACTTGGGAAGTGCTGGGATTTGTAACATGGTTTTGTTTTGTTTGTTGAATACAGATGATCACGATGTCCTGTCATTTCTGACCTTCCAGTTGACTGAGCCTGGGAAGGAAGTAGTAAGCATTTTTATGCATAATTAATAAAGTATGTTATTGTATATGTTTTATGTGCAGCACCAGATTATGGCATTCCCTCTGAAGTCACACTTGGCATCCCTGTTCTGGGATTTTGGCATGCAGCTGTGACATCATCTGTTTTAGAAAAATGAAACTGGTACTGTTATGTTTTGGTAGTATTGTAATTAATGTTTTTAAGACCAGAATTCTGGAAACATCAAGGAAGCAACAAAAATCCTGATGTTAAATCAAAACATGAAATACTAAAAAGTACACTTTGTTTGGAAAGTGGGCAAATATGTGTTCTTGCTTTCAACTTGCCCTACCTTTAGAATGTTTCTGTGCTGCTAAACAGCATCTGTGCTTGTAAAACTTGATTACATTTTAGTAGTAGAAAGTACGTGTCTGTTGGGGAAAAGCTGTGGGTCTCCATGGGAATGTGTGGTTTCTCACTTGAGCTTAATGTGCTCCAGTGCTTGTGTTACGTGTTCACATCTGAAATCTGAGCAGCCTTGCTGGAGAGTAAGTTACACAGGAGTGGTGCAGAACATGACAAAAAAACTCACACATGCCCCCTTCCCCTGATACTGTTTTAAAGCCAACACCAGATGCAGAAATTCCTCAAAAAGATAAAGAGAAGTATCAAGAAGAGTTTGAACACTTTCAACAAGAATTGGATAAAAAGAAGGAAGAATTTCAAAAGGAACATCCTGATGTGCAAGGACAGCCAGGCAAGTTATCTGAGCCATTTCTCAGTTGTCAAGGGGGATGTTCGTTTTCCAGGATGATCAGAACTAGGGCCTGATACTCTGACTGATCTTGCTAAGCTCCCACTGTCGTTAATTACATTATTTGAGACTCTTTGGTTATTTCTTTGGCAAGTGTTTCCTGAAATAGAAAGTTCTTGTGGTCATGCCTGGATTGAAAGCAAAACAAATGACTGGAAACATGGTGGGAATTATGAGGATCTGCATGTAACAACAGAAGGGAGAGAAGGTCATGCATCCCTCTGTAAAGTGGTGATTAAGCAAGCATGACCTTTTTTTTTTGTTGTTATTTGAAAGGGCATCTTTTAGTCTGTTTCTGCACATTCATAGAAAACTTTTTTTTCCCATCTGTTAAAGATGGGTTAGTGAATATGTTGGAACGTGTGCTTACATGGAAAAGCTTTTTAATGCTTGCCTAATGCTGAGCAAACAAGAATGTGATTATTTGGAAGTATAATGGAAGCCATTTCTTACTTCTGTGGATTGTATTAGCTGTGTATGAATGCATATATACCAGGAATGGATATATATGCATGTTTAGCCATCTAAACCTGAAATTTCAGGTTGCCATTTTTATTGCACAGTGATAAGTTATGACTGTTCTAAAGGTCCTACACCATTTTATCTTGTAAGAACCACCTGTGCTGTTCTCTCATCAGCGGACGATGCTTTCGAAACTGTGAGTGATCGTGAATTGAGGCAGATCTTTGAGGGGCAGAATCGAATTCATCTGGAGATCAAACAGCTTAACAGGCAGCTGGACATGGTTCTGGATGAGCAGAGGAGATACGTCTCTGCAGTCACAGATGAGATTGCTAAGAGAGGAGCTGCTTTGCCAGGTCAACAAGGACAGGTAAATAAAAGCCCTGGTGGTTCCTGGCCCAGCCGAATTTTGGCAGTGTGACTGATTTGCTTTTTCTAAGATATGTTGATCTTTTTCCTCCCCCTGCCCCACACCAGGTTTCCCAGCAAGAGATTGAGACATTTGTGAAAACTCAGGAAGAGGTCATTAGACAAGTAAATGAAATAAGGTAAATGCCTTCTAAACATTAAGGGTGTGTTTTGAATTTTGTCTGATTTCCCACCTTTTAAATCCTGTTTATTATTTCAGTGAGAGAATATTGACAAACTTGAAGTTTCTGTGTCAGTTCCTTAGTGGTGACTCTCTCCATACATTTAATTTCTATAATAAAGTAAGTTTGTGTCCCTAAGATGGCTAAACCCCTAATTTGCCTTTTTTTAATCACAAGATTCCACTTCAGCAGGTAAGTCCAGTCCCTTTTAAACACAATGAAGAAAAGCTTTACCTTGAAGGTGCTATACTGCTAGAATGGATTTGAGAAAATGCCTGTGTGTGATGGGCATGCCTGTGTACTTCTTTTAAGATGTTTTACTGTTGCTGTCTTAATCAGGAATGGCTTTAAGCCGCTTTAGCCCTTCATTTATGGTAGCTAAAACATTCCCTACCTTGTGTTTAAAAACAGAAGGAAAAAAAGGAGAAAAACAAGTTGTGGCTCTTTCTCCTGTATTAGTTCAAGGGCAGCTCTTGTGATTTATCTAAGTAGGTCAGTTTTTTGTAGAATGAAGATTAGAGTACTTCCATTTTTGCACTTGTTCTTCCACGAAAGCTTTTATGTTAATATTCTTGACAAATCTTTATACCTTGCAAGCAAATTAGATTTTCTTGTTAACGTTGGCAGTCTGCCCTTTTAGTGACTACTTATCAGATAAGAGTTTGCGTAACATCATCTTAATATTTTCCTTAGATTAAAGAAATGCTTTATTTCTGGATAGAAATGAACAGCCCGTTGTTGCCTGGACTTACAGTCCAAGTAATTTTCTTGTCAAGATTTGTGGATTTCTGAACCATCTGATTACAGAAGAATTTTGCACGTTCATACCATGGAAACCATCAGCATGGTATCGTTAATGCAGAGCTAAATATAAACATTTAGGGAAGTTATTTGGCTTTTACCAAAGAGTGGGTGTGCCAGTTTAATTACACAGAGATGGGCTACCAGGAGGGAGAAGAACAAAGGGAGTGTTCCACTTGTGTCCTAGCACTGAAAACAGTGGGGCAAGCTAAACAGTGTGAGGGATGTGGAGAGACAGAAGTACTGTCAGCATTTATTGGGCAGTGGGTATGATGGTGGTCGCATGGGTTTGCTTGGATTATTTAAGAAAAAAATCTTCCAGTGAGAAACTCAGTTCTAAAATATGTTATTAGAACATTAATTGAAAGTACAGGTAAATAATAATCAGTTTACTTGCTGTTTTCACAGTGAATAAGGCCTATTTCAGACTCAGTAGTACAGTTCTGTGTAACACTTAGAAATGTGATGATCATACCTTGTTTCCAGTTTCCTCAGTGAACACTATTCCAGCCAGGGGGGGAGATTGGTTTTATTTCCCAATGTGAGACAGTTGGAGGCCAGGTTGGACAGGGCTTGGAGCAACCTGGGCTAGTGGAAGGTGTCCCTGCCCATGGCAGGGGGTGGAATGAGATGATCTTTAAAGTTCCCTCCCAAAACAAATCACTCTGAGATACTGTGAAAAATTGCTGAGCACTGTCCAAAGAGTGAGGAGTGCACTGGGAAGGCATTGAAGGAAGCTCTCATCTGAGCAAAATGTCAAGTTTTAAGTAAATTAAAAAGAAATCCGAAGACATACATTTTGATTGTCTATTCTGTTAATAATGAAGAGATTAACAATCACATGATAAATATTTTAGCTGTAGAATAATCCTCTTTGCAACTCAAAAGAAACAGCACAGTAGGGGAAAATTATATAAACATATTGATTAGAGATTACGTTTTTTTCTCTCATTGACTAGTTTACCTAAAACAAAATTAGTTATGGAACCTCAACTTTTCATGGATTTAATTTTGTTTGTTGTAGAAGCAAAATGAATTCCCATGAAGACAATATTAAGTATTATGACAATGCATATGGGAAATGAGTTTCTCATATAAATGATAATCATGAAACAAGGATGTATCTAAATCTTTTCTTATCCCTAAAGCCTCTTCGTTATTTTTATTTCTTACATGACTGCTTTTATTTATTTATTTCTCAAACAGCTTTTGGTTTCCTTCAAAGATTGCATTAAACTCTGCTTATCCTAAAGCCTCAGCCAGAGCCTCAGATGAAACTCTTGTTTCAGACAGTCAGGCAGAGCAGATGTGTAGCAACAGAACATTTGCCAGCCCTTGTTCTCAGCGTGACTCTGGGAGATGGTGCACTGTGCAAATGGAAACTGGCTGTGGAATTCACTAAAATCAGAGTTTGATTAAGGGATTATTTCTTGACAGGTATTCCTGAAAGCTAGAAAAAATGCTTTCTGCCTTTTGGGGCAACTATGTGTTACAAACTGCTTCTTCTGACCTGATGGGAGTCCAGAATAACTGCTGTTTGTAGGAAAGCTGCTCTGGGTTGAAAGATGTTTTCTTGTTTGTTTTGTGTCAGAAATTCCGTGGCTGATACTCTGAGGTCCATCAGTGGAGCTCAACACCCCGGCTCTGCAGGAGCCTATGAGACAACTCAGCACTTCAATGACATCAAAGAACACCTTCATCTAGTGAAGAGGGACATTGAGCATTTAGCACAACGAAATATGGTAATTTCTGTGCTGCTGGTGCAAAGCATGACTGTAATACTGCTTTCTTTGGCTGTTGGTGAAAAGCAGGATGAGCCAGCATGCAATTTACGGAGCAATTAATCCTTCATTAAGCTGCCTCGCTAAAACTGCAGTGCCTTGACCTAACTGCATGATCTGTGTCTTGATGAGAAGTTTTGCACAAAGAGCAAGATTTTTAGTCTAATTTCCTGTGGAAACAAGGTCAAGCAATTAGGTTTTCTGGGTGCTTTTTTTTTTGTGTTTGTCCCCCTACTTAACAGCTCTCCACAGAGGAGATTCTGTGTTGCTTCTGCACAGAAGGGAGAGCTTTAATCAGGGCAAACTTGGGCAGGTTCTGCTTAAGGTTTCTAAGTGTGAAAGATGACTGTGCTCATCACCTTGGTCTAGCCTACGTAGCAATTAAGTTCAATTAGTTTATGAGCCCACAGAAGGTTCTTGATTAATTTACCAAATTTATGGGATTTTTTTCTCTTATTCTTTCCCCTACAACCCCCATAAATCAGTTTATCTGAGAAACATAAAGGCGAAAAGGGAAAGTTAGATGAGTAAGATTCTGATTTTTCAGAGTAATGTAATTTCTGTCCTTTTTCTGCTTGTGTTCTGATTTTTAGATCACATTGCAAAGACCTTGTTTTTTTTTCTTACATGTAAGTCTTTTGATGGTATGTCTTGTTTGCTCTTTTCTCAAACATTGTCTTTCTTGTTCTTCAGCCATCCAGTGACAAACCCAAGTGCCCAGAGTTGCCAGCGTTTCCCTCGTGCTTATCTACAATGCATTTCATCATATTCATGGCAGTGCAAACAGTGTTATTCATTGGCTATATCATGTACAGGTGAGTGTGTTTGTACCTAAAGACAGCAGGGCAAAGGATTTTAGAGCTTGTGACTGACCAAGTCACAGGCTAAACCAATTAGGATGGTTCTTCTGTTCTCTTCCTCCTCCTTGTGAAGCCATAATGTTGAAATGCAATTTGCATTGATGGAAAGGATAATGTACCATTGCCTGGGAGTCCTCCCTCCTGCTTCTCACACACACTCCTCAGAATGAGGAGCAGGGACCAGAATAGCTGTGCTGCCCTGCAGAGAACAAATGCTGTTTCCTACCCCTGGGGAGGGATGAGCAGCATTGGTACCAGAGCAGTGCTGCTGCCAGCACCAGCTTTTGTGGTGTGTGTGCTGCTCTGCAAAGTGCAGGGGGGTGTTTCTGATGTGGGTAACTTGTGCCCATCAGCTGGAACGATGGCTGGGGAGGACAAAGGAGGGGCTGGGCCCCTCCAGTTCCTTGGGATGCCCTTGTGAGTCCAGCAGCTGTGTGTGGTTGATCCTCAGTGTCTCTGTCCACTAAGGAAATAAATATGTTCTGTGCCAGAGGAAAAAGGAAATCCTATTTCAAGTAAATTCTTTCCCTGCTTAATTGCATGTGTTTCCTTTTCTGAGATGATCTGTAGGCCAGTCAAATAGTGAGAAGCTTTTAAAAATGCTAAAAGTTTTTTAAAAATCAGTTTGTATGTTCTTTCACAGTTTCTGACTTCTGTCCAGAATGTGGAGGTTTTTTTATTCCTTCTGTGCCTGATGCAAAATTGAAACAATAGTGATGCTACCAATGTCTTTGTAAATAGAAAACATCCTGTTTTTGTGATATGACTTATATTTGATTTCCTTAAGTCTCTGTTGATAAGGAATGGAATCTTTTAATCCTCAAATAAATGAAAATTTAAACCAGTTAGCTAGTTTTATGCTATAAGTACTTGAATTCTTTTCTGCATTTTTTTCAGGAGCCAACAAGAAGCAGCAGCCAAAAAGTTCTTTTGATGACCTGTTCCTTTTGTGTGTACATAAGAGCAGTATGTATGCACAGAAAATTCTACACTTGTGTAAATGAGGGAAATTCTAGTGTTCGATACACGTCAATATTGTAAATTATTGAATTTTGTTAAACAAAATGAGTTCTTATTTAAATGGTTGATGCTAAAGCTAAAAACAGACTGTGGAGCAGCAGAGCAAATGTTGGATGGGGGAAGACTGCAGCCCCTGTCTAGGTCTGTGTTTTCAGCCACCTTTCTCATCAGTACAGAAAGGCAAATGCCCAATTCCTCTGCTTTTGTCAGGATTCCAGAGGAGGGAATTGAAGGTTTGGGGATTGTTCACAGTGTGATTTGCAGATGGATGATTCGTGCAGACAATTTGCTACCAAGTGTTCTGACATACCAGTTAAAAAAAAAGGGGAGGGTAAAAGAAGAAGAACGCCCCCCATTCTTCTGTAATTTTTTTTGGCGAGTAAAAATTTATTATAAGCATTTTATTTGTTTACCACTTGGATTTAAAAGTATAAGAATATTTTTGTTAATTCTAACTCTTTATGAAATACAGATTTAAACACTTTTTAATATGTGAACACAAAGACTCTGACTGTTGATATAAAAAAACAAATTATACAGAACAAGCAAAGAAAGCCTTATGTTCTTATTTTGGCTTTTGGTTTTAGGCAGTGAGAGAAAATGTGATAAAGTAGTTTCTTCAAGTATACTGTGGGCCTGATTTCTTTTTTTTGTAGTTTCAAGTCTGTCTGTAATTTTGTTTGGAGATTTGTGGAACTTTTCCAGCAAAGATTATTGCTTTATACCTCTTCAAATCTGATTTTATTAAGGATATGTTTAGTGTATGGATATGTCTTTACTTTTATAAAGCTGTCTTGTGTCTTTCATGTATCAAATACAGATGCTTTGATTTAAATCTGGACATGGCAAGTGTTCTAAAGTACAGGTATTAGGTGTTAAACCATTTCTTCACAAGGTGTTGCTTCAGACATGTTTGTTAATCCAGGAGCTATTGTAGAACCAGTATTTTGTGTCAATTCCTGCTTTAATATCAAAAGCATAAGGCTGAACATGTGGTTTGGATACTGCTTATCAAATGAACATTTTGCTTCAAGAAAGGAAAAAGCAGAGAGCCAAATTTAGGAATGTGAAATTAAATCATTTTGCCTTGTTTACATATCTGTGGTAACTTTGTCCTTGAGTTTTGTGTGTAGGGTTAGAATAGGTATTTTTGTGGATTTTAAAAATTCTATAAAATACACAAATGCATCAGAATATTTCACTTTTAACTATTAATTTGTTTGTCTGAATCTGCAAAAATTCTCTGTTCTCTAACATACTACTACTGCATTTCTATAGTCTACTTACTCCCTTGGAGTGCAACACATGCTGCCAAGTTCACTGTAATGAAGAACACTTCAGTATTGTGCCTGTCAGTTTGGAGGGATGATATATCTATGCAATATATTCTGCTACTTAAAATACAGAGTCCAAAAAGTGAATGCCTGTGCTGTACCCAGAAAAGAATCCTGCCCACACCCCAGTTAACACGTCTGCAGGATGTAGTGTTCTGTAAGGGGGGTAGCTTTAGAGATTCATTTCGAAATTGGAGAAGATTTTACTGCACTAATTGGAGAAACTACTGCCTCAGGCTAGTCTTGTGGGATAGATGGGGAAATCAAAGCAGAAAACCTTTCAGAGAAGCCAGAGTAACACATCAGAATTTGTCTGTTCAGTTCTTTCAACACCAGCAGATATTTACAGGTGCCTTGAGTCTAAGCTATTACAACCCTGACTCTTGTAACTAAATCTATTTTCTTAACTTTTTCTGAAGCTGTACAGTGTTGTTCCTCTCAACCACAGGCCTTCTCCCACCAGTGCAACATCCCAGCAGAGCTGCTCCTCTCACAGCAGGCTTTGCAAGGCCCTTGGACAGCAGGGCTTGCCAGTGTGTTTGTAAGGGGGTGCCTGTGTGGGGTAATGGGGAGCAGCTCTGATGTATCCATTGGGAAAAGCCTGGATTTTTGTTACTGTGAATTTACCCAACCATAACTCTGTTCTAAAGCTGGAGCAGCCCATCCTTCTGGCTCTTTTGTCAGACAGAAGAGAAGGCTGGGCATGTCTAGGGGAAACTTGAAGCCTACAGTTGTCCCTTCAGTAGGAGGCTCAGCTCACGTGTTTGTGCTGCTGCTGGATCGGACACGTCTCCCACGGGCAGCGGGGAAACTTCTGCTTTAGGGAGCAAGTGGTCCAGAGCAGAACACCAGACAGCTGATAACTTTGCTTCATGCTTCATTCCACAGTTGCCTCTCCTTGGAACTCCCATAATTGCCTCAGCACTCACTGGATCTAAAGAAAGCTCCCAATTGCCCAGCTCCAATTTCGTCCTGCCTGTCCTCGAAGTGATAGAACAAATTTGGACTGTAAGAATATTTGTCAGTCAAGCTGGCTACCAGAAGTTTCTTTCAACACTGGTAGTGTGGTTCTTTTCTTATCAAGTAAGATTTCACAACTAGGAGGAGAAGACAACTTGGAATCCAGTTTGACAGTATGAGGGAGAACAAGTCTAATAATTATATTTGAATTGTGGATGATAAGTAGCAAATATTTGGCAGTGACAAGAGAATCTGATTGTCCTGGTCAGGGTATATTAAATACATGGTCGCATCTGAATCTTTCAAAAGTAAAATGCACAATACGGTTTGTAAATCACCTGTTTTACAGTTTGTAGTTTACCTGCTATGGTTTGTAACTTGCTCTTTGAAGAAAATTTGACATTTCTCAATGGATCAATTACTGTAACAGAAGAATTGTCTACTGGTTTGTTTTTTTATTTTAAATTCAAACGGCTGACATTTTCATATATTTGTTTCTGACTAATGTAAATTGACACTTGGAGTTCAGATATAACCTTATTTGAATAAAGATGCATATTTTTAGTAAGCCTTTTTCTTTTAGTTTGGTGCATGTCCATGAAATCCAAGCAAGTGCCTGTGAAGCATTCTGTACCCTCTGTTCAGAGCCTGCCTGCCCAGAGCTCTGGGGTCAGTCCTGCCTCAGACTGGGCAGTTAGTGGCATTCCAAGGCTGAATTCCCTCTCGGTCATTTTTCCTCCAGCCAGGAGCAATTTTGTAATAAGTGGAGGAGAGGAATCCTGAATTGAATCTGCCCATGTTAGGGAAGGTTCTTTTCAGTGAGAACCAAGAGCACAGAGTTTGAGGTAACACTCCCCATCCCCTTGGAGAAGACTGAGCCCTGCCACTGGAGGTGTTTGCAGAGGGCCCAGCACAGCACACTGGTGCTCCCTGTGCCAGGGGGAGGATTTCCAATAAAGGGGAACCAGCCACTGCCAGGGGACTCCACGGGCATTTGGCACTCAGTACTGGTGCTGTGGGACAGCATTTGAACAGTTAGTCGTGCCTGTCACAGCACAGAGAAAATGCTGACTGTATTTATCTCAAACTTCTATTGGAGTGTGCTCACTTTGTGATCAAGGGCAGAGTTGGTCACGTGTCAAAAGTTTATTCTGCCCACAAAGTCCTGCAACTTATGCATCATTCTGAAAGGGCACAGTTGTTATAAAAATGCATTTTGTTTTAAGAAAAATGCTTTCTAAGGTATTTGTAGCATATCAAAGTAGTTTCATTGTTATTTGAAATTCATGCTTCCGAGTAGTACTCAATTTCAAAAAGAAACTTAAAGTTTCTTGTTTAATCACTAATAATCCAGCATTAGAGAACATCCTGCCTTTTTTCCTTTTTTTTTTTTTTAATAGTAATAGGTCTGCTTTAATTAGAAAGGCTGTAATATAGATTAAAGCATTAAGCAAACTGGAATCCTCCCATCTCTCAGTTCTCAGTGAAATTATGAGAGTGCATGGAGAACCATTTAGATAATCAAAATTACAGAATGTCTCATTAAGGCATGTGCAATCAGTCATAGTAGGATGTTCAAAACCCCAAATCATGACCTTTTGTGACCTAGCAGGTGATTTTCTTTCCCCAAATAGTCTGTGACCTAGGGAGCAGATCCTGCAAAGCTTCACCTGAATAGACCTGGCCAGTCTAATAATGGGAAGAGAAGTTTGGAAGATGAGGACCTGCAGAAAGAACCCCAAGCAAAAGGCACCCAGGCTGTATTACAGCACACAGAACAGTCAGACAAACTGCTCCTGTGCCCACAGTGCTGATCCACGTGGAGACAGCCTGGGGAAGAGCTGACAGAAACCCAAGGGAAACAAAATTGGGAAGATCTGATTTGCTTTTTTGGGGGATTACATTCTTGGAAAAAAAGGCATTGTAGCAGTAACGCCCCATTGGTCTGTGAGACAAACCAACCATGTGAAAAGTGGATGAACAAAAACCACTCAGTGTACTTTCTGTCCACTGGGATAAAATTTTAATGGATAAAAAGCATCAGGTTTTTTGCTTAATGAAGAATCTCAGTTTTCAAATCCCATTTCTTGTGTAAATACAAAAGTATTTCCACTCAGTAGCCTGAATTTTGTGATTTTACTATGGCCTTTTAGTCCAGCAGGTTTGTAATTCAGAGGTGGTGTGTTCCAGGGAGTGGTTTGGTCTCTGTGAAAGTGAGAGAGAGCTTCAAGACTGAAGACATCAAAATGCTATTGCACACTATCATTGATTTGTGTGTGTGTACAATTAGCTTATGGTATTAATATAAAAAGTAGGTAGCTGCATCTAATGATTTTTTTGGAGTAATCTGAACCATCTGCCTCTAGATATTAAGGAGTTCACTCTTTAATCCAGATTATGGCTGACAAACTGGTTTTGGCATTCACGTTTCACTAGCACTGTGCCCTTGAAGAGCTGATGTGGCTGTAGAAACTCTCTTGCTCACAACTGTTGGTTTTAAAAGCATTTTTGGTTTGGCTTTCTCCTAGTTGTTTGCTTATAGCTCATTTCTTTTTTTTTTTTGAGAAGATGGCCTTTCTAATGAAAAGTATGTTGAGCAACCAGGTAAAGAATTTGGGACTTGGAGGTGGAGGGGAAGAAAGCAAAGAAGAAAGCACCCCTTCTGACCCAGCAGCAGCTGCAGGAATGACCAGAGAGGAGTATGAGGAATATCAAAAGCAAATGGTTGAGGAGAAGTGAGTACCTGTTCCCTTATTATCAGTATGGGGCTGATTCTTGGTAACTTTGTGCAGATAAAAATAACCCAAGAAAAAGGCAAACGTTCAGCTCTTCACTCTTTTTTAAAGCAGATGAATCTTTGCTAAAAGGACTTTCCAAAATAAAAGTTCACCTACTGGAAATGATAAAATATTATTTCCCCCTCCCTGCCCCCCCGTCCCCATCCTGCACCTGCCTCCCTGTGCTTCCCTGCTATCTCCACAGCTTGATGTGCTGAACTCATTTTGAGGTGGTGTTACTTTATCCAGACAAATTTTCCAAGCTCTTTGTAGTGCAGGATTTAATTCTAAAATACACGTGATTTTTTCTCCTAGAACTCCATGTGGAGTACACTTTCCATACATAATATTTCTTTGTCTGCATTTATTATGGCAGACATGAAAAAGTACTGAGTGCTATGTTAAATGGATTATATTTATCTAGAGCAGAGTTTTAACATGGTTATTTCTTCTAAAATCTGCTAAATAAAGCAGAATTGATTAAATCTCAGTTTTGTCTGTAAATGCAATCTTTACCATTTGTGTGGTGTTTAAAAATGAAAACAGAAGTAAAATGAGGACTTCGCTTGTGGGAGTTCAAATCATGCATAATTATAAATAAAACGATTGACTTTTAAAGCTCAAATGCATCTGTTCCTCTAATGGTCAATTACATAATGGTTGTGTAAATCCCCCTGGTAAGATGATTATAGGTGACAGGTTAATGACTGACGGAATTCGAGGTATCCAGGTCTGTATTTAGCATCAGACATTTCCATGGTGAAACCCTGGACAGGTGTCGTTTGGCTTGGAATAAAACACAGAATGTTTTAGTGTGCCTTCTGTCGAGGGATGTTTAAACAAGAAATAACCACCTACTGGCAGGAAGATGCTTTATGGAAACTGAGAAGCAACCCAGGATTCCTGGGACAGGGAAATGCCTGGAATAAGCATTATTTCTATAATGTTTTCCAGTGGTGTGTGTGTCCTTTACATGCTGAACTGTACCGAGGAATCGGGGCAGGAGAACTCCTGACAGTGCTTCAGGAACTGGAATAGGAACACCTGAAACATTTTAAAGAGCTCAGATCCCCTCAGGACACTGCCCACCGGTGTGGTTCTGTGCCAGACATCTCTGGCATGGGCAGGGGATGTTTCTGTTTCAGGGCTCTCTGGATTTTGCACAGTGTTCAGCTGTGCAGGAGTGCAGATCAGAGAATTAACAGTGCCTAGCTGAAGTTATACTCAGGCAGATTGTTGAACCCATAACCAAACTGGCTTTGGGTTCTTCTCATATTTTAGGTTTGGGGAGGGGTGGGTTTTTTTGTTTGGGGGGGGTTATTTTATTTTTAGAGACAGAGAAATTCCAAAAACTCATTTTGGAAGCAGGGGAAAAGTAATATTTCATCTTGCAAGTAGCTTTTACATGACAAAGTACCTATACTGAAACAAGACCAATTTTGCAATAGAATTTCCATGAAAATGCTACTGGGGGGAAAAAAATTAAAGGGAGAGGTGGAAAGGTGAATGCTATCAAAAGTTACCAAAAATCTTCAAGGAGACATATTTTGCAAATAAATACATAATTAATCTAACAAAAAATTGTGCAGACCAGTTCTTAAATCTAGTGAAAACATTTTATAAAATCACGAATGAAGTAAGTCCTTTTCCATACAGGGAAGCTTTTGAATTCCTTGCCACAGGAAATTATTGCCATTGTGAAACAGTGAACTGACAAAGAAAAGACCAGGGAAATTCCCAGGTGACAGAGGCCACCCAGGGCTGTTACAGCCAAGGATGTAGAGCCAGTGGCCATCTCCAGGACTCTGCACCACTGAGTCTGGAAGCTGGGCAGTTTTGATGCAGGATGCTTATACTCCTCCTAAATCCTTTCTCTACATGTCCACTCCCGTTTCCTGTGGGAGAAGGGACTCCAGGATGGCTAAACTCATATTCTGACCCAGAAAGACTCCCCTGCCCTTCTGTGTGGTGTCATACTAAGAGAGTGTCATGTTTGTAGAGCATGAGCACTGGCAGGCAGCCACGGCTCTGAGTGCCCCAGTGGAATTACCAAGGAATAAGGGCAATTTCTGTGTTCTGCTCATTGGAATTGTTCGTCCTTATAGTCAGCAATAACAGGCAGTACAGGTACAAACTCCAGACAAAGAGTATTAGCTCATCCTTCCTTATTCACAGGACTCAAGGGAACTATTCTGAGGACAAGCTTGGAGCACTGCAAGTCTGACCCCTTTGCATCACTTTACTGGCATTGCTCCTCTTGTGCCTTTGGACAAGTTACAGAACTTTGGGGAATAACTCCTGGGGGCAGCTTTTTGCAGCCCAGCACCTTGTTCAGTGTAAAAGACTGTATTTTATTAGCATCTTGAAGGAACATTTTTTCTGGTTTCCAGGATGGAAAGAGATGCAGCATTTGCCCAGAAAAAAGCAGAGCGAGCCTGTCTGAGGGTTCACCTGAGAGAGAAGTACAGACTCCCTAAGGTAAGCCTGGAGCTCGTGAGCTCAGCTCCCTCAGTGGCTGATTTTAAACCACACTCACTGCCAATGCACTATCCTGAAAATGGCAAAACTGCCTGCATTCCTGGGAGCCCCACTGCAGAAATGGAGAAGGCCAGAGCCATGGATTTCCCTAGGGGGTGCTTCGTTTAGACCTTTTTTCTATCAGATGAATCTAATAGAAAGGTTCTTGTAATCCCTCTCTATCCCTTCAGATCTGAAACAGGTGACTAGGCAAGTGGAGGATCTGCTCTGACCTCTCCTCACCATTAGTATACGCTCTTAACTTGGCAGCATTCAATAGCTGGAAAAAAAACCCTATAAGCACATAGGCAAAGTCCCTGAAAACTCCTGTACAAGGTCTACATTTGAGTTCTGCTAAACTTCTGAAGGCTCATTTGTACTTTCTCCCAAGAAGTGCAAAAGCAAACTGCCCATTCCTTTTTCTTTAGTGCTCCTGTTTGTCAAATATTCCCAGGAAAGGCAAAATATAGAAAGCAAGAGCTTCAAGCAACAGAGAACTGTGGAGGTTTGTTAAAAGCAGGCAGCAGCTGCAATAGCTTCTGGATCGTGACAGAAGCCACAGACAGCATTTAGATTGCTAGCTTTTTCCTGACATAAAAACACTTGGATACAAACAAGGATCACTCTCTACTAAAGAATCCATCTCATGTTAAATTTAACTGCTAAAAAATTTGGTGCTTAACCCAAGCAAGTCATTTAGGGACTCTGTCATCAACAGAAAGAGAGCAGCACTTCTAGCCTCACCTATCCCAACTTTCAAATAAGCATTTCAGGTGGAGTTGGGTCACCTCCCAGTGCCATATGCCTCTTGCAGAGGGAGGCCAGGTGACAGCTGAAATCAGGTAAAATGTATTCCACCCTTAAGAGCCCATTTCTTCCAATGCAGTAGCTGGAAAACATCCTGAGGGTGAGTTTAATTACAGAAAGATTAATTATGCAAAAAAAATTAAGTACAAGATTTTAAGTGGTTGATTGGATTGTAGGCCTAAATCTCTAAACACCAGCATTTTAATTAGCAGCTGAGTAGTAAAATATCATTAGGCTTTGTTGTCCTTTTGGAGGCATATGCTGAGATGGCCATTGGACAGCACTTACCTGTCCCCTCACCACGGTTTTCAAATGCAAGAGGGGCCTGTTTGGAAAGCTTCGGGATCCTGAAGTGCTCAGCTCTCAACTGAACATCAGCAGAGCTGGGTGTCTGTGATTTTGAAAGGCTCCCACCTGTGGGGCTTTTTCCAGCTGAGATGGTGTTGAGGTGCCCACAGACCCCCAGGGCTGAGCACCTCCTAAAGCCACGAGCAGGCCGTGGTGATCTGCCCCAGCTCCAGCAGGATCTTGGCTTTGCTAGGAACTGAGTGCTCTCTGGGGACAAATTCCAGTGATAACACTAGAAGACTTGCCTCCAAGGTAGAAGAGTAGCTCTAAGCCAGCAAATAATATTGCAGGATGTGCTGTTTCTGCATTTGTTTCTGCCCGTGTAGCATTTCTTGGTTTTATCAGCCCTTATGAAAACGTACATTATATCAGGAAGAAAATGAAATTATTACATGGATGCTATATGCCCCTGGAAAACAATTCAACTCTGTGATACAACATTCTGGCAGCAAAATGCTCTCAGACATGATAATGCATTAGTTATTTTGAAAACTGAAAGTCATTTCAGATAGCCTGGTATGGGCTAGAAAGTCTGCATATTGCCAGTATCGATCATTAGCACACATTGGAAATGAATGCCTGAAATTCAGGACTAAGCAGGGCCCCCTTTGCAGTGTAAAATCTAAAGCTCCATGCTATCTGGGCCAGATTTATAAGAGAAAGTAGACCCTTAATGAACCTAATCCTATTAACAGAGTTGTCAACTTAGATTTGTCATCAGAAAGATGTTTTTAGCCATGAGACATTTGATCTACGGGCAACTTTTTCATCTTTGGAGCATTCAACGCGTGACATTCGTAACAAACCACATTTTTTAAAAAATTATATAAATACAGAAATCAATATTTGTATTTAAAACCCAAGCAGGCAAACAAACAAACCAACCCACCAAACTCTCTTATGCACTTACTGCCTTGTTCCTGTGTGGGATTCGCACAGAGCCCTGAGCTGCTGGTGAGCTGTGGATAAAGGCAGTCCCAGCACCAATGGCAGGAGGCAGCAGTCCCCTCACACCATCTCTGCTCCAGGCTGTCCCTGTGTGGGGATGGCACAAGAGAGTGTTTGTGAGGGATAAGGCTGCTGGTTCCACCTGTGGCTTCCTGTACCTACTTGTCTCCTTTCCCTATACACGCAATGTTACAAAATAAAGTCGGTATTGCTGAACTGGCATTTGGTCTCATTTGCACCTTAATTTGGACAGAGGACTTGAAAATCAAATTGTAAGAAAGCAGCTATTTGGACTGTTTTCCCCTCACACCTACCTGTGTATCATGTATATGTGAAGAACTCTGCATCTATAACAAAACAAAATCTAACTACATCAGATGCATAATCGGGGTCAAAAAATATTATCTATCGCCTATGCTGCTGAATTGTCAGAATAATGTCTGACCCAGTTTTGGCCTGGGCACTCTCCCAAGCAGTTCCCAGGGCCAGTTTGGGAGTTAGGACAGGCATTCCCACTCGGCAGTTAGATGGGACCACCCTGTTTGGGAGGGTGAGAGAGTTCAGTGGCATCTCAGGGGGTTTTCCAGTCCAGCTGGCCTTGGGGCAAGACACCAGTGCCAGGCACATTTAACTTCCTAGAACAGATATTGCACCCCTGTTCTCAAAGATCCTGTAAGGGTGGCTGAACACCTGCAGAGACCTGGAGCCTGTGAAGATTAAAGGCATCAGGAGAGACACCCTCCAGTCCAGTGCAGTTTGCCAGGGCCCCCAGGGCTTGTCTGTATGGGCTGACTAGAGCCCACGGCCCCAGCTCTCTGCCCAGGAGCTCTCCCTGTTTTGGGTGCTCTCTGTGTATTCCGATGCAGGGCAGTGTCTCTGTCACTGTCAGAGCCATGTCTGGCCCTGGGAAAACCTCTCCTTATGAGAAAGCAAGCTTTAACTTTTCTTCGTAAGACTTGAAAAAACCCCCAAAGATAAAATCAGAAACTTAATCCTACGTGTCCACTTCAAATCAAAGGAAACAATAATCAAATCTGTCCAATTTTAGAAGAAAGACCATACACATATTAATGTGCTTCTTTGCTTCTTGCTGAGTAACCCCACTCTGCTGCAGCTCATTCTAGGACTGCTCAAGGACAAGCTCAGTGCCAAGTGGGTAGAGGCAGGTGACTTGGGCAGAATTGTACTGCTTTAGACCATATCTGAACACGTTCTTCTTTGGTCAGAACCTCCAAGCTGCTGTGCATCACATCTCAGACTTAAGTAGGACAGTGGGCCTTGGTGCAAAAACATGCCAGACAACTGTTCCCATTGCCAAAGATGTGAAATCACTACAGTAATGTGCAGTGATGATGTCTTAAATTATAAATAGTTCTAAAGAAAAGAACATGTGCGATTGTCTGCTTAGGGGCACTTCTCAGTAATTAGAACTGCATCTTTTTTTATCATCCTCTACTGCTACTTGGGAGGATTTCCAAAGGGCTAACTCTTCTCATAGCCAGCACTTGCTGATTAAAAGCTTAACACATTTTTTCCTGGTACACAATCAATAAAGGAAAACTCTGCTGATTGGGATATTGTTTCATGCTCCCACAGATCTGACAGCAGCAGCCCTTATCCAAAGGGATGAAGACATGGCCTCACCCATTTTAGCCACACAGGAGTAACAATCCTGATAGAGCTCTCCATAATTTCACAGGAGATATGGGGAGAAATCAGGTTAAAGGGAAGTAGAGTTATTGCAAACATAAAGCTGGACAAACACATCACAGTAAATAGTGTCTGTGCAGTCCATCACCCCCGTCTGCTTGTCCTGGCTGAGGCCTGAACTGACACATTGCTCATGTACATCCTTCCATTCATTCTTGCACTCATTCATGCAAACCCCAGACCCCTCACTCTCAAAAACACCTCCTGCTGATAGCATTGCTGCTTATTCATATCAGGCCTTTGCTGCTGTCATGCTTCATTTTGGAGATGTAATGAGGCATTAATGCTTATCTTTGATGTGTGAACTGTGTCAAAATATCCTGTTCTTCTGAGCACTGGATCCATCAGAATCCACCACAAAATGTGAACAAAATCACCATTGTTTGAAAAATTGCCGTAGCCCCACTGCTGGAGCGTTTCAGGGGGCAGGCAGGAAGCAAGTGTGTGTAGTGCTTACTGCATCTCAACCCTTTTAATTGCTTAACCAGTTCCTTCTCCTGTCTCCTTTTGCTTTCTCAGACTCACACCCAACCTCCATCCTCTCTTTTGTTGTCCAAGTCCTCCTATTACCCCACTTACCAGCACTGCAACACTGCTTTGATTATGTGCCAGGCAGCCCCTGCCCTTCATCACAACTCAGAGAGGCCAACCAAAGACCCAGGCAGAGTTTAGACGTGGTTGGGGAAGATGAGGACCCTTTTACCTTTAATTACCTTTAATTCTTTCCTAAGTTTCATGCATCTTTCCTCTGGAAGGCTTCAGTTTAGTGCTGATACCCAAAAATGCCCACCAACCCCAGGGCAATGGTAGCCACCCAGTTTTTCTAGAGCCATTGCTCCATTGAGCAGAAGCTGACAGGCAGACTCAGCAGTGTACTGCAGCAGGATTTTGGTGGACACAGATAAGTTGGAATGGAATTCCTGCAGGATCAGCAGGTTACCATGGCCAACACATATGTCAAAGATTTCTAAAATGGTAAGTGACACTGAGGGCTTCAGTTTTGACTGTGCTGAAGCCCTTCAAAAAAATACAGTAGACATTGTCTGAAAAATCTTAGGACTTGCATGGAGGCTGATTGAGCCCCTGAATTCACAAGTTGCACCCAAAAACTTTGACTGAAAAATCTGTGTTATCTGTTTTGGTTCTCCCTAAAAAAACAAAGAAATGAACAAAAAAGAGACTCCTCCTGGGAGAGCAGAAGTACTCTCATGTGCTGTTTTTATTTTCTGCTTTTTGTATCAGAGTGAACTGGATGAGAATCAAATACAGATGGCTGGGGATGACGTGGGTTTGCCAGAAGACCTGCAGAAGATGGTGGCACAAGATCAGGAGGAGGAAGAGGACAAGGACTCCATCCTGGGACAGCTGCAGAACATCCAGAACATGGACATGGATCAGATCAAAGAGAAGGCACAAGCCACCTTCACTGAAATGAAGCAGGCGGCCGAGCAGAAATGTTCTGTCATGTAGGAGAGCCACCACCATCAAGGGCTGTGACTTCAGCCTTGTCTCGCCAGGACTGCAGAGGGAGGGCAGGCAGAGGGATGCACTTAGCTCTAGAGCATAAACATAGAAAAGAGACAACAGAGAGAGACTTAAAACCCTGAGGGGAGGGGGGAAAGTTACGTGTTGTGACTGCCTAGGACAAAGTTAGAAGTCATCCTAATTTTTAACATAACATTTTTCCCCATGGAAAAAATGGCTCAAAAGAAGTTAATATTGGGGAAAAAATGTGCCTTTTTCCATGCTATTAAATGTGTGTTTTTTAGCAAAATTGTAATTCTGATACATCACATACAGGTAATCACTCATTTAATAGTGCTTTCAGAAATAAATGCATATATTTCTTATAAAAACACCTTTGTTTCAAACATTTTGAAACAAACACAGTATTCAAATGCTGACATTTGCTGCAAAAACTTGATTTTTTTTTTTGACCATCTCTGCATTAAATGTAGCAAAACACAAAAAGTGAAGGGTGTAACTCAACAGCTTGGGACAAAAGCGTTGTCATCTGTAACACTGAGTGGGGACTTGTAGGAAAGCAAGGCTTGGGAGCTGTCAGTGAGCCCTGCTCTGTAGCAGTGCAGGCTCATTTCCCAGTCTCTCAGTCTCCCAAGGCAGTTTGAACGTCGAGGGACAGCAGTGACTCTGCTTGGCTGCTCTGTGTGCCAAATTCTGGGGCCTGAGGTACCAGCACCAAACTTGCACAGGTTCAAACCAGCTCACCACGGTGATTCTGGGAGTCACCTCCATCGAAGGCTGAACGTAAATCTGGCCCCCCTGGAAGGTTCTTCCATGGCAGGGCACCTAAACCCTGAGGAGAAGCTTGGCTTTCACTTGTGCTAAATCTGACTGAGGCTGTCGGACAGGCAGGACACTGCTCCTGAGGGGCTCAGGCATTCTGTGAAAGGAAGGACTTTGTAACCTCTCCAAGAGCTAGCCTGTGAAATAAATTTGGAAAGGAATACATGTAGCACCTTCCTACAGGTTTATAAGTCTCTTTCTGTCTCTCTCTGTCTCCACCTAACCAAGTAAAAATATTAATTTTAAATTAACAAATGCAGTAAGTATGGTTTGTGTCCTTCCTTTCTCTTTCCCTTCCTTCCTTCCTTCCTTCCTTCCTTCCTTCCTTCCTTCCCTCCCTTTTCTCTTTGTCTTTTCTCTCTTTCTTTTTACCCCTTTGTCCACACTTGGACAGGAGGAAAAATTCTCCCTTTTGGCCAAGTCACCTCTGCAGTGAGGCAGAGAGGAGGGTGAGGGAGAGAGGTTCCCCTCCTGCTCCAGCAGGTGCTGGGTGCCAGGATGGCCAGGGAGGGCCACTGTACCACCTTCTGCTGCAGCACTGGCACAGACAGTATGACACGGGAAAAGGCCAGAGAAAATCAGCTACTTTTAAAAAGCTCATTATCATCGATGGTTACAATGGTATCCACCTCCATGTCTGCAAAAGGACAGAGAGGGCACTGTGCAACTTTATGTGTTCATCATATATGGACTGTGTTTTATTAATCCAGGCAAATATATTTCTTTGTATGTCTTTTACCTATTTTCTACTAGAATCCTTTCTAGCATTTCAAGCTGATCATCATTTTTTTCCTTGATGTTACTGGTGAGCACTTTTGAGTTAAAATGTGCCTGGGACATCCTAAAAATTTTACTAAAAGCATCTGGTGGTTTAAAGGACCTAATTAAATTCATCAGCAGATATAGGATCAGCACTTTCATGGTTTAAAGGGTCAGAGAAGAAAGTACAGTCAGAATCACCAAACAAGCGGTTAATGGGATTCCAAAAAATGTCAGGGCTGGCAGAGGCAAGCAGGACTGAGAGGGGGCTGTGTGGAATGGGAGCCCTGTGCAGCCCCAGTGCAGTGCTGCTGTCAGGGGAGTGGGCTGCCCTAGGCAGCACCGTTAGACCACAGACTCACACCCCCTCAGTCTGCAGTGGCAGAAGGAATCACTTTCTGATCCCAGACGGTACTTCCTTGGTGTGCTGGAGCCAAGGCTTGCACCTGCCCTGGGGTGGCATCGGGCTGGGCACTGGAGCAGTGGGGTGCACTGGGTACAGTGGGGTGCACTGGGTACAGTGGGGTGCACTGGGTACAGTGGGGTACACTGGGTACAGTGGGGCCCGGCTCCAGAGGCAGGGGATGACCCAGCACCGTTGGCCCAGATCTCCCTGAGAACCCTTGTGCAGGGTGTTATGATGGCCAGGGCAGAGCAGCAAATCTGCCCTCAGCAGGAGCCTGATCCTCACCCTGCTGGAGGTGGCTGCCTGCTCCCTGCCAGCACCTGCAGGGCTCATCCCTCAGCACCGGCTCCCCCTGTCCTCAGACACCAGAGCAGGCTGGGCAGGCACAGGGGCAGGAGGGGGCAGGGCCACACTGGGTACAGGGCACTGGGCATGCAGCTCTCCAGGTGTTTGTCCCTGGGGAGCCTGGAGCAGGGTGTGCAGGCAGGCAGGCTGCACACTCACTCTGCTCCAGCTGGCAAGAAAAGGGAAAAAAGGTCTTCCTCCAGTGTCTTTCTCCAACGTTCTTCTCCGATGTCTTGCACTAAACCTTTCTCCTAAGGCTGCTGGAGCCTTAAGGCATAGCCACTGCATGTGTGTGCATGTGCACATGTGTGTGTTTGGGCATGTGCTTGTGTCCCTATGCGTGCACAAACACACGTGTACATGTGTGCACGCACCTATGCACGTGTGAGCGTGGACATGGACATGTCTGTGTGTCTGTGTGTGTGCTGGACAGAAGAGGAGCAGATTAAATTGTTAGGTCACATGGGAGCTACTGCTGGATGGACCCTACCTGGGATTTGGGTTCTTATAGTTAATAGGATCGCTGGAGCTCAAGGCCGTCATCCCATCAAGATAAATGTCTCTAGTGCCCACTTTTAAGCAATCTGAATTCAATTAGGCTAATTGGAAAACAAGTAAAGAAGGATTGCATTAATATAGCCTTATAGCATGAACCTCCACTCCCTCCCTCTGGAGGGATGGCTGAGCACGGCGAGCCTGAATGTGGGAGCCCTCACACCCAGCCCATGGTGCTCCCACCAGGAAAGGCTGCCCAGCTCCCAGAGCAGCTACAGCCTATCCCATACCCACAGCCCAGACTGGCACCAAGGCAGCAGGCTCTCTGTGCAATTCCTGCATGCCAAAGAGCACTTTGTCCATGGAGAAAACACAACTGACTCTCCTGGGGCAGATAAAGAAAAATCTCACCAGAAAAAAAAAAGGCAAGGCACAAGCAATGTAGTGACAGCAGCTTCCTTGGGCACTGTGCTTTCAAGAAGGTTCTTAAACTGCACACCTAGGAATTTCCGGGGAGCAAAAAAGCAAAGCCTTTTTTTCCAGTTTTGAACAATCTGTTGGATTATACAGAGCACGCAAACTGCAGGAGGACTTCTGGATTTGCTGTTGATTTGCTGTGTGACCCTGGAAGCCCCATTTATCTTTCAGGGAGGTGCTCCCTGCTGCACATCTCTGGTCCAGAGAGTGATGTCCCACCTGCAGTGTGACTTCAGCTTCAAATGTCTGCCCTGTCAAGGCAGTAATTATTTCAGCTTGATATAAGGAAAAGGCAGGAGCACAGGAAGAATCTGTGGCATGTTATGGTGCTGATTTCATTGTGTGAAGCCACGTCCCATACATATGTCTCAGCAGCACCAAGAGGATGAAAACTGTTCCCATTTAGTCTTTATATGCATGTGCAGGAAGGAGGTACAGCAGACAGCTGCACTTTAGAGACTGTCCATCTTGAGAACTTTTGCTAGTTTCCAAGCATAATTGCAGCAGTAATTATAATAATATATTGCCAAAAATAAAAAAGCTGATGGAATGGGGAGTATCTCTTGGAAAGGCAAGTAACAAATCCTGTCCCTTTCAGCCTCTAACGAATACTCAAATTTGATTGTGATTGCCTCTGTAAACATCCAAAAGTAAACAGTCTTTTCGAGGCTGTGATGTACCATAGATAAGTTTCTGAGGCTTCATACCAACATGACACAGGTCCCAGGGGACCCTGTGGCAGCAAGGGATTCAACTGACAGGACGTTAGACCCAAAGGGAACTGTTCAGTTACCTTTCTTCATCATTCTAAATTCTGTTACCAGAGAACCATCAGACTTCCTCCCTCCCCGCAGCACTGTGCTGCCTCACATGCCTGCCTGTGCCTCAAGTGTGGCAAGAGAGAAAAGACAGATTTGGAGCTGGGAGAGGCAGAGCTCTCTCTGCTCTGCTACAGGGTTATGGGGTTTTTTCAGGCATTTTTTTCAAATCGGGACCAAGGGAGTTGCTTCCTCTTTCAACAGCTCCACTCCCCTGCAAGAAGGATGCTCCCGTGACAAACGTATGGAAAATACAGCTGTAGCAGTCTGCTGCTGAGGAAAGAGGATCCTTCTCTGTTAGGGAGGAAGGTCTCTTGTGTCCTGTGTGGGACTCATGCACCCTGCTTCAAGGGTGGAAGGTTATTCTGCTGAACAGTCACACTGTGATTAACAGCACAAAAATTGAGCCTTGCCCCTGTGACTGCCGATTTTGACAGACACCCTAACAGCAGTATCTGTGCCAGAATCCAGTGCCCTTCGTGGCACTGACTAAAGAGGTTTGCACCTTCGTCTCACCTTGCTATCCTTCTTCTACAAGCAAAAATTATTCCCAAATTTGCCCAGGGCTTCTGGAAGGACGGGCATGTTCTGTGTTGGTTGTGACTGCTGTAAAACCCCAGCTCCAAATTAGAAGAAATTAGGGACATTGCACAGTTCATTCATCTTCACTAATAGAGTTCTTGGGAAATACACATGTAGATTACGGGAACACAATGGCCCCTGACTGATTGCTTTGAGTACCCTCCAATGCCCCTACAATGGTATTGACTTGCTTTTTATATTGTGCACAAAAGCCACACTAACCTTTTCTTGTCTCTTCTGTTGGCCTCTTCCCTCTTTGAAAACGGATGGCTGAGTTCTTTCGGCCCCAAACCACTCCCCCACTCCCAAGCAGTCCGTGAAGGCAAACCTCACCTGGAGCTAGAAAAAGCCATGCCCTTCTAAAAGTAATTAACTTTGGGACACAAGACCATAAACCTGCAAAACGTGTCTGCACTGGCAGAAGCAACCACTGCCAATCTTTGAAGTGATTCCTCTGGAAAAACCTACACAAAATGCAGCTTGTTTTGGTAGGAGAGGAAGTAAAAATGAGGATTTATTGAGTGCGGTCATTCCTTTTATTAGACTAGCAAATATATCTGGAGAAAGCAGCACCAACAATGGTGTTTTTCATTCACATACACTCTCCTCAGGCTTCAAATGGAAGCATCTTCAAAGCTAAGTGGAGGCTGAAAACCACTCTGGATGTGACTGTGTTTGTCACTTAAACCACCTGGGACAAAAGACATCTGGTGCCTCAGAGGAACTGGGAAGTGCTAGCGTAAAAAGCAATAAAGTGATGGAAAGAGAAAAGCAGCAAGAACATTGATGCGGGAGACGTGATGCCCTTGCCTGGTTAGGGCTGCGTCCACGTCTTCCACCAAGCCAAGTACCAAGTGATGTGCGGGATCTGGCTCTGCCTCACCTCCACAAACATTTGTACATCCCCCATGAAACCATGCCCTGGCCGCTCCCCCCAGCCTCCCTCGCGCCGCGGAGGACAGGGTCACAGAATCGGTTCTTCTCACAGGTTCTGTTCTATACCAGCACCTCGGAAAATTTCCTCACAAATATCGCCTAGCACGTGCCCCGGGCTTGTGAAGTCTTAAAGGCCGAGTCCACCTCCTTCAGGTGTCTCCCGCGTCCCTGTTGCCCACAAGCGCCCGGTCTGTAAAGCGCCTTTGGAGGCATCCGGCCGCAGGGCGAGCGTCCCGCAGGGCACCAGCGCAGCGGCGTTCACCCCAGTGCCCCTGACCCAGCCCGGCGCAGCGAATCCTCCCGCGGGGCAGCTTTCGGGTCAAAACCGACGCGCGTAAAATCCGTCCGGGAGGGATGTGTGCTGGAGCCGTCGGGCAAGAGAAACGCTCCGAGAGCCGCCGCACAGCTGCCGCACCGGCTGCCCTCCGGCCCGGGAGCCCCGGGCTCCCGCCCTTCCCCGGCCGCTCCGCTGAGCCCCTGTTACCGGGCCCGGCCGCCGCGCCCCCGGCAGCGGCTCCCGCGACTCCCGCCGTCCCGGGTCGGTGCCGGCGCGCCCGGCGCGCCGCTCGTCGCCCGTCCCACCGCGGTTTCCGAGAGCGCTGCCCGTGTCCCGCGGCTCCGGCTGCGGGGCTCGGCGGGGAGCCCTGCCCGGGCCAGCCACCGGCTGCGGCGGGGGCCGGCCCGCCCCTCCCCGAGGGCCCCGGATGGCATCGCCCGGCGCCGTCCGGGGCCGGCGGGGCGGGGCGGGGCGGCCGGCGGGGGCCGGGGGATGCCCTGCCTCCCCCTCCACGCCGGAGGGGCGCGGGGGCCTCGCCTTCCTTCTCTCCCACCGCCCCCCGGCACTCCTCCCCCGCCCCAAGGAGGCCAGCCCGCCCGGCGGCGCCGTGCCAGAGCTGCCCGCGCCGCCCCGGGGCCGGGCGGGACCGCAGCGCCGCGCCGGGGCCCCGGGCCGGCCGCCTCATGCACCCGCCCGGCGCCCCGCTCGCCATGGCCGAGGGCGCCTTCTCGCTGTCCGCCCCGGCGGCGCGGAGCCCCGGGGGGAACCCGTCGAGGCTGCACAGCATCGAGGCCATCCTGGGGTTCACCAAGGAGGACGGGCTGCTGGGCGCCTTCCCGCCCGACGGCACCGCCAAGGAGGCGGACCGGCGGGGGCCCCGGCACTGCCTTCCCAAGATGCCCGGAGAGCCGCCGCCGGCCGAGCCCCAGGGCCGCGCCGAGCGCTTCCAAGGTGAGCGCGGTGGGGCGAGGCTGGGCCCCGGGGGGCGGGCGGGCGGGCGAGCGCCGCTGCTCCGCGCCCTCGGGCGGGCCCCGCGGGCAGATCCCGCCGGTGACCCGCCTGTCTCCCCCTCGTAGAGCCGTACTGCCCCGGCAGCGCCAGCCCCGAGCTGCCCGCCGGCAGCAGCGGCGAGGGGAAGCCGTCGGACGAGGAGCAGCCCAAGAAAAAACACCGGCGGAACCGCACCACCTTCACCACGTACCAGCTCCACGAGTTGGAGCGCGCCTTCGAGAAGTCCCACTACCCCGACGTGTATAGCCGAGAGGAGCTGGCCATGAAGGTCAACCTACCCGAGGTCCGCGTCCAGGTAACGCCCGGCCCGGCCCCCCGCGACGGCCCGGCCCTGCCGGCCCCGGCATCGGGCAGCCCCACACGGCACGGCCCGGCGCGGTTCGACGCGTTCGCGGCGGCCGGAGCAGCACCGATCCGGCGCTCGGGCCCGTGAGCACAGCACGACCCCGGCCCCCTCGCCCCGGCCGGTGCGCGGCTGAGCGGCCCCGCGGGGCTCCGCCGGAGCGCCGGGCGCGGCAGCCGCACGGCCCCGGTCCGTGGGGACAGCGCGGGTCTCGGGGCCGGTTTGTGCCCGGCAGCTGCTTCTCAGTGCCGCTGCCCTTTGAGTGGCGTGTCCCAGCCCGGGGCCGCCGAAGCCCCTATGCTACGGGGTGGCGGCGGGTGGACAGGTGGGCCAGCTCTGCCGCGGGGCTGTTTTCCACCGAGTGCGAGGCACTGGGAAACGCCCGAAGCCCCCAAACCCCTTTCTGCCCTGGCTCGGCACGGTGCAGCACATCGCCTGCTGCGTGCTTCCCTCGCTCTCTTTCAAGTGCATCCCTGCACCCAGGGGCGAGCCTCTGCCCGGGGCCCGACTGATACGGCTGTGCTTGCAGGTGTGGTTTCAGAACAGACGGGCCAAGTGGAGGCGGCAGGAGAAGCTGGAGGTGACCTCCATGAAGCTGCAGGACTCGCCCATCCTCTCCTTCAACCGCTCGCCGCAGGCAACACCCATGGGTCCTCTCAGCAGCAACCTCCCCCTGGAGACGTGGCTCAGCCCGCCAGTGCCCAGCAGCACGGCCCTGCAGACCCTGCCTGGCTTCGTGGCCTCACCGCAGAGCCTGCCCGGCAGCTACACACCACCGCCCTTCCTGAACTCTCCGGCAGTGACCCACGCGCTGCAGCCCCTGGGGGCCATGGGGCCGCCGCCGCCTTACCAGTGTGGGGCCACCTTTGTGGACAAGTTCCCCTTGGACGAGGCAGACCCACGCAATACGAGCATTGCCGCCCTGCGGCTGAAGGCCAAGGAGCACATCCAGTCCATCGGCAAGCCCTGGCAGACAATCTGAACTCCCTCTCAGCACCTGGGAGAAACCCATGGGGAAGGCCCGTCCCAGGATGATTGAGGGACACCCTCGCCCTGCCTCGGCTGCCCCGGATGGCTGGGCACAGGAGGGCTGTCCCTTGCACCGGCCTTTCCCCCACGCCTTGACTTGCTTTGTATTTTGTGGTCCCTTTAATTCCCTTTTCCACATGCCCTGAAGAGTTAGGGGCCCAATCATAGCTTAGGAAAAACAATCTCTTTTGTTCTGTCTCCTTGGCTGGATCCTTTAGTCACAATAAAAGCTGCAGTAGGGCAAAGAGCTGTGTAAGGTGCCTGGGAGCCCAGGTATCCTGCCGTACCTGGGGAGGGGGTTCTGCTTTTGCACCATTAAATGGCAACATCTGCATGGAGGCTGCGCATCATGTTTCTGCACTCAAATGGGCTGCTCGGGCTGGACCCTCTGCTGCCTGTGATGCGTGGAGGGGTGGGAGATGCCTGGCTGTGGACTCTTCTCCTCCTCCTCCAGCAGCAGGAGCTGGCTGTGGCCCTGGGGTCTGCAGCCCCACAACAGGGAGTGTGGCCGGATGAGGGTCCCCCCTGGGCACAGAGGCGCCGGGGCCCTGGCATGTGGGCCAGGCACAGCACTCCCACAGCTGCTCTTGCAGGGCAGCCCTAGGTTCAGGTGGGCTTTGCCTGCCCCCTGCCCAGGCAGACCGGGGGCCTTTGCTGCCTCTGCAGAGGAGGGGAATGGCAGGGGTCCCGGTTCCCTGCAGCCCAGCTGCTGTGGTGGGAGACAGACGGTCACTTCCTGGGCACTGGACACCCAGCTGAGGCCTGGCGGGCGCATTCTGCCTGGTCTGGCTGCCCAGCACAGCCCCCGGAGGCTGGCACGGCGCTGGGCCGTGCCTGCTCCCCTGCCCACCCAGTGCCCATCGCCCGCCTGCCGAAACTAAAACTGCGGCATCTTTATTTTTCATTATCTCCGTTACTGCCTGTAATGGGGCTGAGAAGCTGTAATGAAACACCCCTTCTCCTCCACTGGGCATGGGGTGCTCTACACACTCGGGAGGTTGTGGCAATTAACGTTTCTCATTAGGGAAGAGAGAAAGATGCACAAGTGCCCTCATTGTGTTCTGGGGATGATTCAATGCAGACTTGGGAGACCTCTCCTTTCACCATTTCCCACTCGTTGTGGCCAGACAAAGGCTGGCGTCTAATTATATTTTCACAATCTGTGCGTATCTTTTAAGAGTCCTGTCAGAAACAAGTATGTCAACTTTGTTCAGCTTCACTTCGGAGAGCTTTTTAACCTTAGACAGCAGTTTCTAAACATCCCTTCACAGCCTTCTCCACAGCAGCCCCCATCTATTGTCTGGAGAGCTTCTTTTAAAGATAATAATAGGAATCCTTCTGTTTCCAAACGCCTTTTCCTCTCTCCCCAGCCTCCCTGCAGATCCAACCTGCCTCTCTGGACCAGAGCACACACTGTGCCCAGGCCCCCTGGCCTGCCATCCCTGAGCCATGCTGGTTCAGGGCATGCAGGGAGGCCCCGTGAATGTCCCCCCTGACTTCAGGGGGAATGAAGCCCTGCTGGGGCAGACCCTCCTGTTGTGCTCTGGACTTGACGGTGCTACAGTGTGTGTGTCCGTGGAGGTGCCCAGCCTGCCCAGCACACAGCTCTTTGCTCCCTTGGCAAAGAGGTGGAAGTGCTGTCAAGGGAAGAAGCACCATCGCTATCGGGACCGGGGGGGTATTTTGCTAACTTCTAGCAAGGAGACCTGAGTGAACTTCTGGGGGGAGGAGAGGAGAACAACAACCCTATTGCTTCAGTTTTTAGGTCTTACTCCCATGGTCCTTTCACAGGTGAGCCTTGCTTGCACCACCAAGGATGCTGGGGTCGCAAGAAGGTACATCTCTTCTGGTGGCTACGAGGGAAGGATTTCTCTTGGTGTGCTTGAGAAGTGCCCGCACAGCCTGGGCTGTGTCAGCCACAGACACGCACTGAGGAGTGACTGCACAGGCTCTGCACACTCTTCCTCCTTGGGGGGAACAATCTCACTTGTCATTACTTGGGAATGAGTCAACTCCCCAAAACTGCAGTGGTGCTTTTCCACATTTTGACACTCCTGCCTGCCCTCCCTCCCTGTTGCCTCCAGTTCTCCTGTATCCTCAAAAGCCATTGGAAAGAACCCCCTGACTTCCTCATCAGCTGTCAGCACTGTAATGGATCGACTGTGTGCCATCATGTCCTTCAAGGAAAGCTATGAGTTTACTGCTAAAAATAAATATTTTACCAGCTAAACATAACTGGGCAAATAAAGGGACAGGCATATGCAAACTCACATCTTTCTTCTACCCTATCTAGTTTTCCATGTTCCTACACTTTCTTTTAAATTGTCCCTTTCCTTTTTAAAAGCTCATTTGTTCATTTTGTTGTAAATATCTTCTCCTTCTTAATTGGGTGCTGAGTCTAATAATCCTGCCTCGGCTTGTTAACTGTACAATAGCAGTCAGAGTTAATGACCCATTAGTGATTAATTCCTTAAACAGCATCTAATTGCTCACTGTAAAACCTTTTCTTAAAACTGGATTAAATCATCTAGATCCTTAACCACTTCTTTACTCTAACTTTGCTAAGGCTATTAGCATGGCCTTTACTGAGTGGTCTGTTTCTTCCTTTGCTTAAACTGTATTAGCAAGATAGTATTTTTAGTGTCTATATTTATTTGCAACATCTGACGTTCTAAGGAAGAATAATATTGATAAAAGACTGCCAGTGAATGAATAATTATGAGGAAAACACCATAATGCAACTTGGCCTCAATAGCACCACTTCTCAGCAGAAAGTGTACTCTGATCTCCCTTCCCATCCTTGTCGAAAATCTTGTCAGTATTCAAGAAAAGTAGCAAAGACACCAGACCTGTTTAAGCCAAGGAGAGTTTGGAGGTGTGATTCGGCTCAGTGGTTTCCCAGTGGAGCAGGACTGGCTCTCTGTCCAGGATGGCCCCTCAGTTGCTGCTGGATGGGTCAGAAGCTGTCATCCCCTCTGGAGCAGCAGGGCGGCTGTCGTGTGCTCCACTGCCACGACAGGTCACAGCCCCTGGGAGATGAAAACACACAGAGCTCAGCCACAGTTTGGATTTCTGTTACCAACTGCTGCAGTTGAGGGCAATACTGTTCCCTTCTGCTGAGGACATGTCAACGCAGGGAGTTGAAGGACCGTGTTTCCATCTGCCCTGGCTACATCTGACAGGCATTTCAATTAAGAACATTTAGTTTCTTACTACTGAAAATCTCAAGTATCTGTTCAAAGCTCCTGGCTACATATTTCCTCCATCTCCCGGGACATACTGTGAAGTCCAACAGGTATTAATTAATTCAAGGGGTTTCCCTTCAGCTACAGTGGTTTTGGGCTGGACGCTGAGGTTCTCTCTTCTGCGCAATCAGCGTCCTCCTGTGTCAGTTATAAACCTTGGGACTTTATCAACTCCCTTCGGTCATTTGTCAGCCACAGAGTACCCACCTATGAAATGTTATCACAGGAGAAAATAGTGGAATAAAACAAACAAAAGAGGGCAGAACGAGAAGCTGGTTACACTAGGACACTGGTCACTCTGACAACGTTACCAGTTTCTCTGGTAGAATCAATACTGTGTCTCCTCTCAGCATCTCTGTGTTCTGCCAAGGCATGATGTGAAAACTGGCTGACATTTGGCAGTCATCCCTCTGTCATATGACATTTCTGCCCCACTAAGATTGGGATTGCAGAGCCGGTCTCAGTGGAGCGGCTGAGGGACTGCAAACAGCAGCCGCGGCCCCGGGGCTCACCCGGCACCCGAGCGCACCGGGGCTGCCCTGTCCCGGGGCTCCCCTGTCCCGGGGCTCCCCTGTCCCGGGGCTCCCCTGTCCCGGGGCTCCCCTGTCCCGGGGCTCACGGCCGGCTCTCCCTTGTCCCGAGGCTCCCCTCACGGCCGGGGCTTCTCTGTCCCCGGGATTCACCGGGGCTCACCGGGACTCACCTATCTCCGGGGTTCACGGGAACTCCCCGCACGGCCGGGCTCCTTGGGGCTCACCGACTTCCCCCGCACTCCCCTCACGGCCGGGGCTGTCCTGTCCCCGCGCTCCCCTCACGGCCGGGGCTGTCCTGTCCCCGCGCTCCCCTCACGGCCGGATCTCCCCTGTCTCCACACTCCTCTCACGGCCGGGGCTCCCGTGTTCTCGCACTCCCCTCCCGGCCGGGTCTCCCCTATCCCCACACTCCCCTCCCGGCCGGGGCTGTCCTGTCCCCACACTCCCCTCACGGTCGGGGCTGTCCTGTCCCCACACTCCCCTCCCGGCCGGGTCTCCCCTGTCCCCGCACTCCCCTCACGGCCGGGGCTGTCCTGTCCCCGCACTCCCCTCACGGCCGGGGCTGTCCTGTCCCCGCACTCCCCTCACGGCCGGGGCTGTCCTGTCCCCGCACTCCCCTCACGGCCGGGGCTGTCCTGTCCCCGCACTCCCCTCACGGCCGGGGCTGTCCTGTCCCCGCACTCCCCTCCCGGCCGGGGCTCCCCTGTCCCCTCCCGGCCGGGTCTCCCCTGTCCCCTCCCGGCCGGGTCTCCCCTCAGGCCGCGGCCGGACCCGTGCACGCGGAACGGGATCTCCCGCGCCTGCCCCGTGGGCGGCGCGATGGCGCCGCTTGGCGGCCGCGGCGGACACTCGCGATGCTCAGCCGCCGGTGCCGGGCCGGGGGAGCGGCGGGAGCGCGGCGGGAAGGGCGCGAGGCTGAGGGGAGGGAGTGGGGCTGAGGGGAGGGAGCGGGGCTGAGGGGAGGGCGCGAGGATGAGGGGAGGGAGCGGGGCTGAGGGGAGGGAGCGGGGCTGAGGGGAGGGCGCGAGGATGAGGGGAGGGAGCGGGGCTGAGGGGAGGGAGCGGGGCTGAGGGGAGGGCGCGAGGCTGAGGGGAGGGCGCGGGGCTGAGGGGCTGCCGAGGCAGAGGGGCTGCCGAGGCAGAGGGGCTGCCGAGGCAGAGGGGCTGCCGAGGCAGAGGGGCTGCCGAGGCAGAGGGGCTCCCGGCAGAGCTCCCTGGGGGGGTAAGCACCGCACGCTGGGCTTAGCCCATCTTTGGGAAGGCGGCGGCAGCGTCCCTTTATTGAAAAGGAGCGAGATCAGGGAGCAATTCAAGAAGGAGAAGAGCTTCGGTGGACAATGAATCATTCTCTTGTGCCTTTGTTACTAGCTGTGACACTGCCCCTTCCATTGATTAACTCAAATAAAAGCTTGAACTCAGCCTTTCTATCAGTACTATTTATTGCGAATGTTGAAATGGCATGTAATTTTGAATTAAGATATGAACTGATTAGATAGGTAAGTCATGTAGTTCATTGGAAGACCCTTCCGTGACAATCATATGTGTGTGTGTATATATATATATATCTCAAAGCCATTCAAGTGCGAAAATACAACCTTGAAAATGAAGTAGAGAGAGTTTAGCCATTGCTGAAACATACAAGAATATGTGTATTTAGGTATTTTACACAAAGGAATTCTTGTGTACAGAAAAGAGACCTTGTTGATTATCTGATACAATCAAGTGCTTGTGAAATATAGTCTCTTACAGCAAGTATTCAATTTCTTTGTGATTTAGAGACCTTCTTTCAGCTTGGAGTGCTCTCTTTCATATTCACAACTTGAAGCAGATAGTCCATCATCTAATAAAAAAAAAAAGAGATATATTATTTATAGACCAGTCCTGCAAAGAGTAATTCACTAAGTTAATAAACCTAATATAAGTTAATAAGCCTAATATATAACTGCTCTGGGTATTCACATAACAAGCACATTCCTAATAATCTTTCCAAAACAGACCCCATTTGTCTTGGTTAGTGTAATAACCGACTGCCAAAGTACGAGGAAAGTCATTCTCCCAAATAATTCTGTCTGCCATCTCATTTATATACTGTCTCATCAGCGTTAAAAAGCCAAGTCATGGAAACAATTTAAAGTTTATTTTCCAACTTACTTTTACAGTTAGTCCAACTTGGAGGAGAGATTTTCCTTCTAACCCGTAACTACATTAACTTAATTTATTCACAGAATAAAGAGCAGGCAAGGTATTAACTGAAAACAAGAGAACAATGCAGGTACACCATCCTAAGCCAACCTCCCAGAACTATTGGGCTCATCTCTTCCACCTTTTTGGCTATTTGTGTGTCGCAGCCATTATCCCTATGCTGGGTGAGTCCTTTAGTAAGAACTTTTTTATTCCTAAGAAATGTACAGCCCACTGTGAGTGTCAGTGGTGACTGAGGCACTGGATGATGTTGAGCTGCTAAGTGAGGCCCTGAACTGAGTTACTGTATTTACTTCTGCAAACTTTATCTCTGGAGATTCCTGATCTTAAAATTTCAAATCAGCTAAATTCGAAAGCGTCCATGGAGCAAAGTTCTCACAGCACATTTCCTCCCAGCACTGCCGGCCTTTGCTGTGCGCAGCAGGTGGGAACAGAGGGTTGCACACCCGGAGACAGACTCCTCCTGGCTGGCACTTCTGCGAGTGCAGCCCCGGTGCCTGGGAAATGCAGCCGTCTCCGGGCCAGCTATTCCCTCAGCCGGCAGCAGGGTTCACAATTGCCCTTCTGCTGCTCACCTTTCCACACCTCAGTCCAACAGGCCCCTGCGCCTCAGGGCAGAGGAACCTGCTGCAAATACGGTCTCTAGTCCCTCCTAGAACTAGTTTCTGCTCCAAACTCGCACGTAATGTGGCTGGGAAAGTATTTAATGCCAAGTACAAGCTTTTTGTATGCCCTGTGGCGTCATTCTCAGCTTACTGTCCGTGGTCATCCACCTCCAGGGCAGGCAGCCCATGCACCCATCCCTTCTGTGCGAGGACACCTTTGTCAGCTGTGCTACAGCAGCACCTGTCTAACCAAAGTCAGTCAGAGTCTGTACACCTGGAACCCCTCACACCCAGACAAATCCACAGAATGAAAACCCAAAGGTCATTTATGCCCTTGCATCCCTGTGCTCACGTGTGACTGAATGTCACATGTGTATCAGAATTCCACCTTTATAGACAAGGCCTCTTTATAAAAAAAAATAACTTTTAAATTAGAAATAATAATTATTGTTCAAATGGTTAGGAAACTATCACAGCCCTCAAAAAAGTAAAGCACATTCCTTCCAATCTTCATGTTCTTTTCACTTGGAAAGATTTCAGAAACACCTTAACTTTCAGGTGCTGGGTTTTTACTTCCTGAAGCCGAAGGAAAAGCAGTACATCGTTCCCTGTCTAGGCTGTGTATCATCAGGTATTTGTGTCCAACAGCAGGAAAGCTCAGCTACTACTGCTTTCATGATTATGTTTTACTTCAGGATGGAGACAAAGTAACAGTTGAATGATGGAAATTAAAGGTTCTGTGGCCAGATGAGGTTCTGCAAGTTGTCCTATGTCTTAGTCACAGGAAAAACATGACCTTTTTTACTAATAATTTCAGAGATCTGGATGTTTAAGGCAATAATCTCATTATTCCACATACATGTTCAATGCCTGACCACAAAAATATTGATATTAATTTAGGGTCATAGTACACACATATGGATATGATTCAACTTACTGGAGGCAACTTCCAGCCTTCATAAGCACGATTTATTGCCAGATACTTTTAGAAGCCAAAATATTTCCCTCTTTACATAGAATAATGGAATTTCTTAATCTAATTTGATTACAAAGCTGCACACTGTGGAGCTGAAGATAGAATGATTTCCTTTTTAGACAGTATTAATCACAGTTACTATAAGCATTGCTGTCATAAAGCCATAGCCAGAAAGAAACCTATGCACAGCGTCCAAATCAGGGTGAGAGACCTAAATCATGGCTTAATTTAATGGGTAAATTTTTACCTGCGTTCAAATAAAAGCCTAAGTATTCATGGACTTCACTGCACCAGGATTTCAGGAGAGAGACTGGGCCAAAGTTAACCCAGGAACATTAATCACATCATATTGCAGTAGAATATGAGAAGGAAAGAATCTTCACATTAATATCTTCAAGAGGGCATATTAATCTTTTTATTCTATTTCAGTGTCACCCAGAAGAATTCTGCAGCTTTATCATTATGTCTGTGCCTGAGGCATTAGAAAGAAAGGAGTCTTCTCGTAAATTCTGTGATTTACATTAGACCCCAATTACTTTCTGTAAAACTTCACTGTTATTCTTCACAATGTGTTTTATAGGATATTCCAAGAGAATAGGGGTAAATCTGTTCTACTGCCTTGTTGTCTTGTAAAATAGTGCTAATAAGAACATTAACTCGAGGGATGAGGAGGCGGGTCCCAGGCACGCATTACAGCTCACCAGTAGCCACAGACTGATTTAGCAAGACCACAAACAACCGCAGTAGTAGCCAGCCCCATCAGCTGGGGAAAGGCAAATGAGACAAGGACAAAGGTGGGAACAGAGGTGGCTTTACCCACGGACTGGCCGTTCCCCCCCAAGCCAGGGAACAACATCCCGAACAGCGACGGAGCGGGATGGCAGCACCTCTGCCCTCCTCCTGCCCTCACATCTGTTTGTCAGCTTGGCTTTGCTGGGTAACACGGGATGGTGCTGATGTGGTCACCTCAGCATGGAGAAAAGAACGGTTCAACCAAGCAACTTGAAGGGAACCCAGACACTAAAATCTGTTTAATGCTTGCTGATTTCATGCCCAATAACAAATTAATTCATCCAAAATAAAATCTGCGAGTGGCAATCTGTAATCAAGAGCAAAGTCTTGCTGTACTGAATGTCTAGTTCTGGACAGTCCTCAAGTTAGAGGAAGCTGATGTGTTACTGTAAAACAAAAATTGAACACAGGGAGTGTCTTTGTAGGTGTTATCTTACTTACATCTTTCCAGCTGCTATTGTCATCTGTCTCCCAGGTGTTCCTGGTGTACCAGGGAAGCCCTCCTTTTAAAAAGTGAGCACTTTTATTTTCGTTCCTTTCCAGCAGCCGTAGCAAATATTTTGAGATTTCTTCCCACTGCAGATAGTCTTCCAGCTGCTTGGCATTGTCAGGTAATGCTGAAAATGGTGTTTTGTTTTCTTCTTCAAAACCATAAGGAAAATCTCCAGTGCTCTTTTTTCCCATTAAATGTCCTGTAACAACAATGACAGTAGCACAAAATTAACCAAAACGGGTAAAGATTTGATTGTTCAAATATCGGCTGGACTTTGCTACTGATTGATGGAAGGGAAGGGCAGGAGCTAGAAGATGTCAAAATTGAAGCACTACTGGGACTGCAGATTTTATCACAGTGTCGCACACAATTAATTTCTTCTGTCTCTTGTGCTGCCTTGTCAGAGAAAACGTCGCCGAGAACGGGGCAGCGACAACCAAGCACTTTGCTCGGGGCTACGGAGAAGCACTTGGTAGTATTTGCTGGAATAAGAAGCGGACTGAGAAGCTGCAGGTTTTAGACTTACCCTACCTGGACACCGGACGCGGGAACTCCGCGTTCCAGCGCCTTCCCCGGAGTCGAACCGGACTTACCCACAGCCCAGTGGCTGCCGCGGGGGTAGATCTTGGTGAGCGCGGGGGTCCCGCCGGGCTGCAGGGGCGCCGCTCCGCCCTGCGCCGCCAGCAGCGCCAGCGCCAGCAGCGGGAGCGCCCCGGGCCGCCGCGGGCCGCCCCCCATCCTGCCCTGCCAACGCCGGGGCTGCCGCCGGGGCTGCTATCGGGGTGCTATCGGTGCTGCCGCCGGTGCTGCTGCTGCCGGTGGTGCCGCCCGGCTGCGGCTCCGTCCGGGCGAGGCGCTGCCGCCGCCGCCGCCGCCGCCGCCCCTTTATACGGAGCCGGGACGGGCGCGAGCGGAGCTCCCGCGCTGACGCCTCCTCACGGGGCCGCGGCAGCCCCGGCCCCCGCCCGCTCCCGGCCCCCGCCCGCTCCCGGCCCCCGCCCGCTCCCGCCCCGGCCGCTCCCGCGGGGGGTGCGAGCCCGGCCCGGCCCCGGCCCCGCTCCCCGGGCGCGGACAGCGGCGGGCGCTGCCCCGGGGGCTTCCCCTCGGCCGCGCTCGGAACACGGACACGGACCGCGAGTCGGTGCCCCCGCTCCGGCCGCCGGGGGTCGGGGCGGGCCCGGGGCACCTCGGGGCGGCGGGACGGTGCCAACGGAGCGTCAACGGGGACCCGGGGGCTGCGACCGGAGCGGGACAGCGGGCGAGGGACCGGGCCGGGGTCACCCTCCGCGCCGTGTGGGCCTCGGCTCGCCTGCACTTGGGGCAAAGTGTCTCACTGTCCAAACAGAAAATCTTGCGCCAAAAGTTTATTTTAGTTCCCAGTCTCAGGTAGATTTCCTGTCACAAGTGACAGTAAGGTGGACACAGGCGTGCAAGACTTTCTGCTTTCCTTGGACGGGGACCTGTAAACTTTCCAGCACCCTGAGGCACCTGGAACTGGCCAACCTTGTAGTAGTTAATGGATGAAAAGGTTTCCATCCTGAAGAGGCAGTGCAGAGAAAGGATGGGTGAATCATGGAAGGAGACAGTATATCCCTGTAAGAGCCATAAAGTTGAACACTTAAATACACACTCGGCCTCAGGCACGTCAGTGGTTCCACTGGAGTGAAGGTGGGTGAGTAGTGATGGGATATCAAATCCTGATGTGCTGTTTGCCCCTCAGGAGAACAACAGGGACAGGACGGAGTCATGTGGAATGGGCGCAGTTTAGGTGATGATTTTGCTCTCTGGAGAACTATGCCAGGAGCTGGGACACACAGTGAACAGAGCTGCCTGTAAGGAACCTGCCAGATCCTCTGGCTAACCCCACATGGCTGGAGCTGAACTACACCCAATGGTAGCTCCCATGGATGTGAATTAACATAATTTCCGGGCAAACTCTAGTACAATCCCTTTTGAAGTCAATTGTGTATCCTCTTGTATGAGCTAATTTGTTCCCTTGTTTAGTCACAGTTTATTGCATCTTCTTTTACTGATTAATGTGATTCATTCTTTTATTTTGGTTATTAATTATGCATTCCTGCTTAATTTACAATAGTATTCTCATGCCTCAATCACGAGTTTTGCTGTGCAGTACAGCTACAGACATGTGCTCTGTGCTGAGTGACAGCTGATCAAATAAAATATTGCTGTCCATGGGAAGTTCTAATTGTTTGGTGCAATTCAAGGCAGGAAATCCAAAAATTCAGGAGACTGTCCATTTTCAGAAACCAAACCCAAGCAAACATGAATTCTTACTCAGTTCCTTATTGCCCAGTAGTGCCAAGTCTCTTTTACTGCAAACACTATGCAAACAAATAAACCTTCCTCACATGTTGTATATGTGCCTTCATCCATTTCATGTGTTACAGGCTATGCCTTCACATTCCCTCTCATTTTGCACTGCTTTGAGCTCCTTTCATTAGTAGAGGCTGTCAAGGCTCCATGGTTTGGACCCCTCAAAGGCTGTGGTCTGTGATCATCAGGTTATCTGGGTGCTGGGCAGTCATGTCTGGACAGGCAGGACAGCAGGGATGTGCCCAAAGAACGTGCTTTCCCCTTGGACTGGGCACCTCTCCCTCAGCCCAGCTGGGGATCTAGCCCACTCTCTGATTCAGCATTTCTTTACTTACTTGTTCATAAGGATAAAAAAACATAATATGGATTTATTCTAATTATTATTTTTATTAATCTTTTCGGAAAAATAATAATTTGATAAGATAGAGAAATAGTATTCTGGACACTCTGCAACAGAAAAGGATTCAGGTACAATAAAAGGATGTTATCAGCTGAGACCGATTCACTCATTTGAGACAATCTTTCTTAAAAAAGAAGCCTGATAACACAAATTTGTGTTTGAACATCAAGAAACAGCTCTCTCCATTTTGAAATACCTTTCTGCTTTTCCTACATCCCACAGCAAAGCGAACTGTTGTGCTCCAAGGCAGGAAAACACTAATGGTGTTTAAATGCTATTACCACAACAGCACTTTAATTTGCTTCCTTTACATTTCAGACAACTTATCATTGTTCTATCAGCAAAGCAGATTCTATGGAAATGAAAAGGGCTAAAAGAAGAATGGTGTGCCTTTCACCGCCTCCTTTGTGGCGATGCTGGAGTCAGACACAGCCAGGATACATGGACAGAACAAACACTGGTCTGAGCGTTTCAGCCACGTAATAAGAGGGCTCAATCACTGAGGAATACTCTGTAAATGTTGAAGATGCTGAATAGACTAATCTCCAGCCCTTCCAGCCCGCACCCAGGGCAGGCGTTCTGCAAACAGCCGGAAAATCAACTCGCTGCAGCAACAGCTCCCTGAAGAACCCAAGACATTTTTCAGAAAAGAGCTCCACAACTTCACAGAGGCTGAATAATATGAAATAATAAACATTTATTTAATAAGGCCCAGTGTAAGACAGTTGATGCTGTTTGTGCTGCATTTGGGAAGCCCTAGACGGCTGAAGCTGAACCAGAGGGGTTGCTCAGTGCATATTTAATGTGTGCTGCATCAGCCAGCCCAGGTTGGGCTGTACAATTTCTGTGGTGGAGGGGTTCAATAACTGGAGAATTAAAATGGGAAGTGTTTATGGACATGCCTGTGGAGCAGAACAGCCTAGAGTGACCATCAGCCCCACTGCCTGACCCCCTCCAGGCTGACCAAAAGTTCCAGGGCACCGTCCAAAGGCCCCTGGAACACTGACCAGGGCATCAGCCTCCTCTGCAGGGAGCCTGTTCCAGCCTGACCACCCTCCCAGGAAGGAAATGCTCCCCAGGGTGCAGTCTGACCCTCCCCTGGCACAGGGGCCTGTCCTGGATTCCCCTGCTTCATTTGCCACTCTCCCAGTCAGAGCTGGCTGTGCTCGCACTGGGGCAGGTGGACACAATAAATTCCTATTTCAGCAATACCAGGGGGAAAAAAAAAATCTTACTCTACATTCACTGTCCCAAAAATTACATTATTTTTTCTTAACTGTGATGATACACTTCCAGGAAGACTGCATTAAGGATACCTACATTATTCTGACATGCCATTTACTATACTCAATTTTATTTCTACACAATTTGACACAAAAAAAGTAATTTTTATAATACAGTTGGACATGAAAACTGCTTAGTGGGATACAAAAGAAGTAATATTACTTGAAAAAATTCAGCAGTTGTCTGCTGAGCATGAGCTGTTACAACAGAAAAGGTGCCATTATTGTATAATAGAGTATTTTTGTAGAGATAAGGGATTACAGAAGAAACAAAACTCCAGAGGAAAAGAGCATCACGCTGTTCCTTATCAAAGCTACAAAAACAAAGCCAGGGAGGAAAACAAGTTCTGCTTTGTTGAAGGTACAACACTGACAATGGAAGAGAAAAATATAGAATTTCACAAAACGACAGTTTCAGGTAGATTTTTAAATGAAAAATCAATTTTATTTTAATTTTATTTATTTAACACTATTCAGGTGTTACATGATAGGAGAGAATAACGTGTTCTCCAAACTGGCACAGGAGTTATGGTTCACCCTTCCTGCCAATACCCCTGGAGTGTACTACTGTGCTGTGTATTCATTCAGTAATTTACAGGTGCTATTAAAGCCCCATAAAACCTTTTGGTTGGGTTTGTTTAACACAAAAGGCATAATGGTCAGCAGCCTGAATTCCAGAAACTTACCCAGTCCCTAAATAACAGGCCTCTAGAAATCAGGCCATCAGGGTTTCTGTCCCTCCTCCATGAAGAAGGTTTGAAATGCAGGGGAAGAGCTCCAGGTCCCCGTTGCTCAGTTCCCAATGGGAGTGAAAGCCCCTTCCTTGGCAGTTTTTGTCACCACATCCAGCTAACCTTCCTCAGTCTGACCAAACCCCTGCCACTCACCACCTGCTCTGACCCAGATCCACGTCCTCACAGGCACTGATACATCCAGTGTGGGGGGTGGAGAAAAGAGGGCACTGGCAGATTAAAAATAATCAAGGAAAAAGCCCCAAACAACAAGGATGGAGAAAGTGGGGTCAGATGCAGGATCGTTCAAGAGAAAATGACCCGTGGCTGCTTTAGAACATGACAGTGTCTTCCAGCCCAGGGCCAGGCTGGCTGAGAGCAGTGTCTGTTGAAGGCAGGAAATATGCCATTGCATAATTAACCAACAGCCAACAGCTTCACTCATTAGTCCTACTTTATTTAGACAAGACAAAAGCTTGCACAGCTTTGGAACTGTTTACAGAAACGAAACCATCTGAAATATATATTATTTTTTTTCCCCTGTACATTCAGCTCTGTCCTTGGAAAGCTGCCTGGTTTCAGGACTCCCGTTTCAGCAGCACATAGGCTCCCATCACTGCCAGGAGAGCATACTGCAAGAAACAGAGAACACACACTCGTTACACTTGCTCTTCACAGAGGCTCCGAAAGCACAGACTGCTCAAAGGGTGCCCCCTCCAACACCACACCTCCCTCAGGAGCCCACAGGTACAGAGCTCTGCTCCTCAAAACTGCAGGAATGTTTTAAAGGGATCAAACTCATCACAGACAGGTGTCACAACTGCGTGCACTTAACGAACCAAACTCTTACAAATGCCGTGGTTTCAGCCCAGCACAAATCCCAAGTTCTAGTGGGTGACAGACAGGCTAAAGCACACATGGAAACACAGCTCACAGGGCATCAGGGACCAAAGCACAGACACAAATTCATTAACCAGGATGCTCACAGGCAACATTCTTATTGTCTTTACTTGTTATTTTACCAATGCAAGCATTCCAAATGTCTGTATACATACCTTAAATTTGGGATAGTCATTCATGATTATAGTTACCATTCCAACATAGGGCAAAAACCTAGAATTGACAAAACATTGACAAAATGAGCCCTCAAATATTACATGGAAATGTTTCAGTGTTACTCAGCCTGCAATATTTCAGTGTAAGCCCATCATTTACACCTGGCACTAATGCATACCTGAACAGGGAATTAAATTCATTAGTTTTCCTTAGGTAAAACTTCAATCAAGTTATCTCTGAAAAATCTGGAGAAATTTTATCTCAAGTGAGGAAGGGGACAAAGCCCAAAGCTCAAACCTTGCATAAAATTCCTGTGGAATGCTGAAACAATTTCCCAGGAATTTCCAGAGATTACAAAGATAAGTTGGTTAATTTTGTATTTATAGAAGAACTATTTGTTAGATGTCACTTTTTCCCCCCTAAATACTAATTTCCACTCCCACATCAGGGAGAGGACTACAGGAAGGAACTTTTCCAGTGTGGGGGTATTTTTTAATTACAATTTTTTAAAAGAAATTAAAAAAATACCACATCAGATCTAGTTTGCATTACATTGGAACTGATTCAATAAGTAAATTTTTTCTATTTGATTATAAAGTACATTTTGCATTACTTACCCTCTTGCTCTTCCAACAACATCTTTCTTCTCTAACCAGTTCTGACCTTCTTTGTACAAGCCTCTATCATCAACTTCGTTATTATCACCTTTAGTCAGAAATTTGATGTTCCCATTTCCTCTAGAAGGCAATGAGGTGAGAAACTAAATACCACTTAATTTAAAAACCTCAATTAACATCTACAAAGCACAATGGGGATGAAAAGTACTACAAGATTAGATAACAGTGTTTGCTTTCAGTCCTGCTTATCGAGCAAACACCATTAAACCATTAACATTACAGATTTTATTGACTATATCTATCAAGAGGTATTAACAAGAAATGGTTTTAAAACACTCCCAGATTGTCATTTGATGTAAGCAGTTACACAATGGATATGAAAGGGATGTGTTCCACCCAGGCACATAACCTGGTTTTGCTGAAGTACTAATATCAAGAAACAAGGAGTTTTCATGATGATAAATTAGGTAATAAATAGATAAAATAGGCAGTTCTTGGATATACAGATTTGTTTCAAAAATAACTGAAGAACAGATGTTACTCAAGAAATAAACACCTTCAGTTCACTTCCTGAGGAGCAAATATGTCAGTGCTTGCCATCTCCAGCTTAGCTTTTCACTGGGCAGAACCAGAAGCAAAATTGCCTCTGTTGTGCTTCAGAAGGAACAGTTTATCATTGCAGGCATATGCAATAAAGGCAAACCCCAGAACTCACTCTGCTGCTTTCCAGCCTGAATTGTTGCTGGCAGTGTGACTAACAGACACAAGGAGAATAAGAATCTATTCTTTTATTCCAGTCAAATCTGGAAAACTTCAGTTAGCTAAGATTATATGCTCATCAGGCTGCACCTCCAGTTCTGACTCTGAATCCTCACCTTCCTTCAGAGATTTGCTCTTAGAAGCAGCTGTTTCTCACAACCAAAACCCCACTCCTATAACTGCCAGTGCAGAAGTGGGCTCTGCTGCATACACATTCCTGCTGCCAACAACAACTCCTATGGCTTGTGCCACAGGGTTCCCCTGAATTTCCTCTCAGTTTCTCATAAACTACTGTCAAACTTATACTGCAACTGAAAATCCCAGGGAGAGAAAGTATCTTTAGAAACAAGGAAAAGGACAAGTTGCATTACTTTTCGTGTACTTTGATTACTCTGTGAACTATTGGAATGTCTCTGCCTTCAACTTTAAAAACAACTATTTCACCAGCTCTGATTGGGTCATCGTGGAAATTCGTTAGGAACAGCAGGTCTCCCCTGTGAAAAGCTGGTTCCATGCTGCCACTACAAACAACAAGAAAGAAAGAGTTTATTGGTATTATGGTAAATGAAAGAAGAACCATGAAATCAAAGAATATTTATTTCTTACAGATAAACTCACAGTTTAAACTGAAATCTGTAGCTTCACCAATTCAGTAACACAGTCATGTAACACAACCCAAATCCCAGTGAGCAATCTGTAGTAGTTTATCCATCCAGGGAAGGAACCCGGACATTTCAAAGGTCTCACACAGTTACTGCTCCTACAAACCTCAGCTGAAACTGGGCCATGCTTACAGCAGGGGCCAAAACACAGTTAGAAGACAGTAAGTGTTCGAGTACTTCTTTAAGTAGGTGGAATTTAAAATTCCAAATGTATCCAAGGGGAAAGGGGAAGAGGCAAAGGGCAGAACGATACCTGGAGCTGAACCAGAAAGCCTGTACAGTGACTCACCTGAGCACCACGACAATGGGGCTCTCACTGCCTGTGACGACGATGAGCCCCTTCCAGATCATAAGGGCAGAAGACACTATCATAGCAAAATTTAGGACCTGGTAATACAGCTGTGCGAAACAAGAAAAGGATTTTTTAGTTACCGTATCGAAATTAGAAGAACAACATAGAAACTCAGCGCACAGAGTCCAGGCACGTGGGCTTCACAGTAAAATCCTATTCCAGTGCGAGTCTCATGGCACAGATTGCCATGTCAGAATTCATCATACTGCAGCAGAAACCCTGAATCCACCGTGTGCCTCAATCCTGGCTCATTCTACCCGGGGAACTGCCCGTCCCCATTTCTCCCCGGCGTAAAATACGGAGCCAGAAATGCCAGACCGGCGTTCCCGCCTGCAAACCCCCGCTCGCGGCTGAGGTGCGCGCCCCGGGGCTGCGCGGCCCCGCCGGTACCTGCCGCTTGTTCATGCGCCGCAGGTCCCCGAACAGATCCATGTCGGACCCCGGCGGCTCCCTGGCGGCTCCCTGACGGCTCCCTGACGGCTCCCTGGCGGCTCCCTGACGGCTCCCTGACGGCTCCCTGACGGCTCCCTGACGGCTCCCCGGCGGACAGACCCGCGCCCCAGCCGCGGCGCCGCGCCGGGTCCCGCGCTGCTCCCCGGGATCTGTAGTCTTCTTCCCCTCCCGCCTCGCTGACGCTCAGCGGGTCTCCTACCGTGTGAACTACAACTCCCGGCATGCATCGCGGCGAGGGGCCCTGAGGGCGAGCCCTCTCACCTGCTGCCCTTGGAGATGCCTGAGCAGCTGGCTGTCCCAAGGGGCTCCCGGTGGGCGCTCAGACCCCCCCCCGAATGGCGGGACGAGCCGCGCGCCCCCGCGGAGCGCCGGAACGGCGGCGCCGCCTCCCGGGGACAGCGCTTTGGGTCAGGCGTCTGCCGCGGGCACCCCTGGGGCCGCCGCGGCGTGTGCGTAGCTCATTGGCGGGACGGGGGCTGCCCCGGGCGGGCGGCAGGGGGCGCTGTGAGGGGAGAGCAAGGTGTGAGGGGAGAGCAAGGTGTGAGGGGAGAGCAAGGTGTGAGGGGAGAGCCGCGTGAGGGCAGAGCGGGGTGTGAGGGCAGAGCAGTGTGAGGGCAGAGCAGTGTGAGGGCAGAGCGGGGTGTGAGGGCAGAGCAGTGTGAGGGCAGAGCGGGGTGTGAGGGGAGCGCAGTGTGAGGGCAGAGCGGGGTGTGAGGGCAGAGCAGTGTGAAGGCAGAGCAGTGTGAGGGCAGAGCGGGGTGTGAGGGGAGCGCAGTGTGAGGGCAGAGCAGTGTGAGGGCAGAGCGGGGTGTGAGGGCAGAGCAGTGTGAGGGCAGAGCAGTGTGAGGGCAGAGCAGTGTGAGGGCAGAGCGGGGTGTGAGGGGAGCGCAGTGTGAGGGCAGAGCAGTGTGAGGGCAGAGCAGTGTGAGGGGAGCACAGTGTGAGGGCAGAGCAGTGTGAGGGCAGAGCAGTGTGAGGGCAGAGCAGTGTGAGGGCAGAGCAGTGTGAGGGGAGCGCAATGTGAGGGCAGAGCAGTGTGAGGGCAGAGCAGTGTGAGGGCAGAGCAGTGTGAGGGGAGCGGCCCCGGCGGACTGTGAGGGGACAGCGAGGTGTGAGGGTGGAGCGGCCCCGCCGTGGTTCCTTGCCAAGCCCTCCAGCCCGCAGTGGGAGCGGGGCAGTGCCCGCAGTGGGCCGTGCCTCGGAAGCCCGCAGGCTGGCACACCGCAGTCTCCTCCTCACCAGCTGCGAGCAGAGCCACCTCGTCTCAGCAGCCAGCGGTACCCTCAGTGTTTTTTCAAGGGCCACTACAGAGATGAGCACAGAGGCCCAGAAAGGCCCCAGCTGTGAGTGGCAGCCTCTCAGTGCCCTCTGCCAGCCTGGCTGCCCTCAGGATGGGCCGGGGCTGCTCCGAGTGGGGCTGGCAGGGTGTCAGGCCCCTCGGGCAGCGCAGAAAGACTTCACACCCATTTCCAGTTCGGCATCTGAATGATTGCATGAGTCTGGAGCAGCAACTACCACATGGGTACAGGTCCTTGCCCAGAGCCTGATTTCCTGTGAATTAAATGAACCAAACCCAATGAGGTTTTCACCAAGTTCAGAATTAGCCCCTGAAGACTGGGGATGACAATGGGAGAGCAAAGAACACAAGGAAATGCTGCTAAGATCAGTGGAAGGAAACAGTTTGTGGAGGACTGGAAAGGTGTTTCTGTAATTTGCCAGAAATTGAGCGAGACTTTCTGTTGGCAAACAGTTGGACAAGAGGGACTAGGACTGACTAAGAGAGGCAGAAGTGGCATTGGATCACAGAGGAAGGTGTAATGCTCTCAGGAAAGGACAGAAATGGCACATGGATATTGGAAAGAAAGCTCCAAGGACACTAGCTAGTGTTGTGCTTCTTCAGCGATGTGTCGAGGCCTTTTGCAAAGTGTACAGAGGTGTCCATGGAAGAGAGAAAAGGAATGAGAAAGGTAACAGTTCAGTGAAGCTTTAGGGAAGGTCTAAATACCTGTGGGTTACCCTGATGAATAAACTGTTGTTTGTATCGGTGGTGTTGTTAGATGCACACTGTGATGATGATTTAGGATCCATGCCCACTTTGGAGCCTGTAAACCTTGCCAGTGCTTGGAAAATCCTGCTTTTCCATGGCTGGCTGCTCCCATAAACACATTTCCCATGTGTGTGATACCTATACAACTGGGAAGTAATGATCACAAACCTGCTAATTAAAGCATATGACACATAAGCTCCCCACTGTCTAATTACATTTCTCTCCCAGAAAGCAAAAAAAGAGGCCAAATTCTCATTCACTGCAGAAATAGCTGTACCTGGAATACACCTATTGAACATACCAGTAATTTACACTAGGACTCAGACCAGTAACTCATAGTCAATTAGCAACAATCTGACAAAGACACCTTTGTTAAATTTACTTGCTATTGGAAGGAAATCTTCATGTTATTTCTTGTGGCTACAGCTGCACATTTCACCTACATTAATACAAAAAAACCCACAACAAACCAGCTTTTGTTCCAAAACACACTATGTCACCCCCAAATTGCTACTGAAATAGATTTAACACTTACTCTGCATTTATGATGTGTTTACATTTCACAGTAAATATTTGGCACTTGTCTATTACCCGCTTCTCCCAAGCAAGTGTGTCAGTTGTGTGCAAGGTTATTTTGCAGTGGTTGCCGTGTTTGCAATAGCTCAGGTTGGCTGACATTATCCTCTAATAAACTTTTTCAGACTTTTCCTGGTCCAACACGTGAGCTGAGCGCCGTGCTGTGTGACCTGGCTGTGACACCCTCAGGTACTGCTCTGGCTGGGGCTGGGACACACAAATGGCTGTGAGAGGCAAATGATCTCGGAGTGTTATTTGTGGGTAGTGCTCTAATTTACAAAACGGGCAGGAAATGACTCTTGCCTCTTGTGAAGTAGGAATGTATCAATTTTGGAGCTAAAATTGATTTCCCTGCTTTTCCTCGGCAGGGAAAGGGCAGGACTGAGAGAAAGTAAATGACAAAGACTGGGCGGTGTTAGAACAGTTCCTTCAGTCACTCCTGATGGAGAGAATTAAAAGTGGAAGTTCAGGTGATAGAATCTAATTCTGTGACAAGTAGAGGGAAGAGGCAGAGCTGACATTTGGAGAATTTAGAGAGACAAGAAGGCAGCTTTCTGCTGAGACCTGGTAGGATTGAAGCTGCTTATTTTGTTGTTCACAGAGGTGGGACATTCTTTTGTCCAAGGCACGAACCCACACTTAATTCTGAGACCACAGTATCTGTGCCTCTCAGTTGGATTGTGATTGGTGTTTGATAGCTCCAAAAACACTTGGACTCCCCCATTTTTCATGGGGAGGCAAGGGAAACATGTTAGGAAGCTGCTTTTCTTCCTTTTCCACAGGTGCTAGGAATCACCTACACTTCTGTTGGTGGCTTTGTTATTTTACCAGCTGCATGATTTAGATTATTAAAGGTTACATGTATTTTGAAATCTTCCCATACTCTGGATGTTTGACTTCAATATTTGTACAGTAGATCTTTTGGAGCTCTGCAGCTAGAAAATTATGCTAGTGTTTTAGTACACAGAAAAAATGTAGCTCTTGGCATTCTGGCAGATTTGCCAGACCTTTGCAAACAGCCTGTACATAGAATATTGAATTACAGCTCTTTGATTTCTAAGAGATTGGTCATGGGCACATAACTGGCACCTTGCCCCTGGGCTGCAAAGTGTGGGTTAATAGGGAGAGCCATAGCAGTCCTTTTGCAGCCCCTCAGCAAAGCACAGCAGCAGCACAGTAACTGCCTTCCCTGGTGAGCACTCTTTGTGTCCAAATCCATTGGGAGCTCTTCTGCTTCCCCTTCCTGTTGCTCACCAGGCTGTCAGAGCAGCCCGTGGTGCACACAGGGCTCTCCAAAAGCAAGGGATGCCACTTGCACCAATAGCACACTATTCTGGATTTCATTGCATTTTTGTAATGGTACACAGAATATTTTCTTCCTGCACGCCCCTGGATTTGCACCCCCCTTGGAGGCCACTGCTTTGGAGCATGTGTGGCTTGTCTCGTGTCACTTCTCTCACGAGTCTTGTCCTCTGCCCTGGGAGCTGGCAAGGACCTGCTCACGGGCACGGCTGGCAACCCTGGGGCACTTTGCATGCTCGTGTTCTTAAGTGTATGAGTCAACAGTTTTAGTCTGCTCTGCAACCCAGTGTCTGGAGAGATAATTGGATTTCAGCTGAGTTGGATCTGTTTCAGGGAATGGTTTATTTGTGAAAATAATGTATTTTTCTGGAGGAAAAGGGGAAGGAGAGGGAGGGATCCAACTATCCGAACATTCAGTTGAATTTAGCAAATAATGTTCTCTTTTCCTTCCCCTCCCCCCATGGAACAGAAAAAAAAAATCAGAAACAACCTGACAAAATGTTTAGGCTTTCCCAAGTGAAAAAAAAACTTTAATTTTTAAAACTGCCCAAGAATAAATGAGAGAAAGGCAAAAAGGTTTTAAAAAAATTCTAAAAAAAAGGAAATATTTAACCCTTACTCAAGAACAATCTCTTAGTAGACTCAAAATGCTTGTAATGTGTTAGGTTTGGTTTGTGGTGGGGAAGGGGAATAATGATATTCACTGACTGTTTGCTGTTTGCTTAACCTGCGCTGCAGAGCTGAGGCTAAAACAGTGCCTAGGAAAACACCAGAGAAACGATTTATGTGATGGCACTGGAAGGCCTCTGTCACAGACCATGTAGGACAGTCTGGTCACTGAGTCCAGTGGAGTCCAGTGTGGCCTCTGGCCGTAGAGTCTCCTGTTTGATGCTCGTGCCCTGACTTTGACGAGCCTTTGGAAAGGGCTTGGCGTGTCGTGAGTGGGGCACATGGTGTGTGGGAACCAGCTCAGGGAGGTGAAGCAGGGCTGGAGCAGCTCCACCAGGGGACATTTCTCTGCACAGAAAGGGCTGGGCTCATTTTGCCAGGAGCAACAGTATGTAAATGTAATGACCAAGGGATATTTTGAGACCGTAGCTCCTCCACCCTGATTGCATTCAGGGCCTGCTGTCCATTTTAACTGAGACAGTGACAGTCACTTAAGCCAGGAAATATTGTTGTGCTTGACCTGCAATATTAATCTGGCCCTGGAGCTCTGGCAGTGTCAGCCAAGTGTGGCCTGACTCGGCAGGAGCAATACTCATAATGCACTGCATCCATATTCCACCATCACATTAGAGGCATTGAATGCAAAACAGCAGCATTTGAGAACGGGAAATAAATGGACTGCATAAAGTCTTTTGGCAAATCATATTAGGGGACATATCTGGGAAGGATACAATGCTCAGCTTATTTTACTAATGGTCACATTACTGCGCCAAATACATTTCTGCCTTCAGCGTAGAAACCTGGGGGTCAGAGAAGAAAGCTGCAGTGCCTCCAGTTCATTTCCCAGGTGAATCTGGGTCATTCCCAGTGCAGTGTCTCTGTGATGCCCTCAAATGGGCCCTTTGGTCCCCAGGAAGGCAAGCTGTCCTTTTTCCCCAGCTGTGAAAGAAATAACACTAAAACCAGTTTTTGTACAGTCACTGTTGAGGAGCAAATACATTTTTTTTTCAAAGGGAAAAAGTGCTCAGGGAGGGGGCAAGAAGTGGCTCCTTCTTTTGCACTCCTTCTGCGTCTGCTTCAGGCTGTAGAACCCAGTTTGTACTCAAAGCCCAGGGCTGTGGGTTGGGAATGCTCGTGCCTTCTGTGTTTGCCATGGTCTGTACTTATTTCTCCTGTCACTCCAATCCCCACCCTAGCTGCCCTTCAGGGAGCCTAGACAGATAACCTTTTAGTAATAATCTGAAATTCAAATACAAAGAATTGACTACTGAACTGCCCTAATATTTGAGAAAGGTTTTAAACTAAAATAGGTTATTCTGTGTCCCATTATTGGCCTGGCAGCTGCGTGTGTGTGATAGGTGTACTGAGAAAGGTTATATTAACAGAATGAGAAGGTCAGAGTTATATAAAAATCCTTTTAAAGGTAAATAGGCTTGCTGTACTGATTTCCCCACAGGTACCCAGAGGTTAAGAACTGGGAACATTTGGGCTTTTGGCAGGTCAAGTTGTGCATCTGTAAGTGCCCTGCAGAAATAAAAAAACCAGACAAGTCTAAAAATACAGTGGCTGTGGTAAGATTTACCTCTGTCTGTACCTGTGTGCAAGCAGGCCAAGGCAAGGCTAAACACCTCCCAGAGTGTGAAAAATCAGTGTTATTGAAGCTGTGTTGGCAGGTGGATCTGAGCCTTGGTGCAGTCCTGGCTGGGCAGTTCTCTCTGCAGCTGGATACTTGGGCAGAGGTTTCGGTGTGCTTCCTGCCTCCCTGAGGAGGAGAAGGGATGGGCTGGGAAGGTACACAAGAGGACATGTACATATATATGTACACATGGATACCTGTCAGGTGCTGCCTCCATGGAGATCAAACCCCTGCCCTTGTACAGGGTAAACAGAGTGAAGCCCCACACGTGAACCCCAGACCTGACTGTAACATTTTGTTCTGCCCAAATGCTCCCTGAAGCCTTTGTTTGCATTCCAGTCTGGTGCTGCACTTGGGGTGCAACATTAAGCACCTCTGTTTCCAACAAGAGTGGCTGCAAAGTGGCAGAGGCTGACTGATCCCTTTCCTACCCCACAGAGAGGTATTATGAGGTTGGATCCGTTACTGTTAAATCCTCAGAGGAAAGATGTAGAAAAGAGGACTATTAATGTCATCATTGCAATTGACTGTCAGTGGCACAATGTTAATTAAAAGCAAACAATTCAAATGTCAGATCTCAGGCAAAAATAAGTTTAAATATTTTCTTTATGGTTTACAAGAGGAGACAATTCCCCTCGGTATGCCTGCTGAGATTTGTGCCTTCCCACTGTGTCTCTTGTTGCTTTCTGTTCAGTTCCCCTCCTGGTCTTCGGGACATTCCCCTCTGTTAGGCAGCGTGTGACACAGAAATGTGTGGAGTTACAGGGCAGCTCCAGACCCTCTCCCTTAAGCCTTCCAAGAGATTACTGGCGGGAGAGTTCAATCAGTCTCGTGGGTGGAGCCGCACGGAGCCCCTGCCCAGCAGCGGGGCAGCACTCCCGGGGTGTGCAGGGAGCTCCGCGGCAGTGGCAGTGCAGGACCCCGGGTCCTGCTTGGAACCACAAACCCCTTCACATTGTCAGGCTACTGGCCAGGAAATCGTTGTGGTTTGCATCTTGGTGGCACCAGCAATGGCATAAACTACTGGTTCACAGCATCCCCTGCGGGGACAAGGCAGTGAAGAGGGAAAATAAACAAGGGTATTAGTAATGGCTGTGAAAATTTAACTTTTATTATCTGTTCACTGTATACAAAACACCATTCTGCATAGTGATAACTCATTTGTTGTACAGTTGACAGTGCACATCAACAAACAAGTGTTCAGAGGTATCCAGTGAATGGAAGGGCAGTGGTGGCAGTGTCCATCACACACTGAGATCCTGTGCCCGCTGAGAGCTGTAGGATGGAGAGGTACCTCATAACCACTCAGTATGCCAGCAACAGAACTGGCCTAACAAGCATTTACTGATGAGCCAAATTAAGAGTGAGGATGGAGAGAGCAGAACTAATGTATCCCATACACAATTTCCAGAGTGACTGAGAAGTTTTACAGAGCTGGCAGAGAGGATCCGTATTTTTTTAAACACTTCAAACTTTAAAACTGTTAAAATTTTGTGATAAATAAGAGAATCTCACAAATCTTTAGGGGCAAAATGCTCCACATTTATTTACATATGAAATGTGTTTAATACAGTTGTAACGGACGTAGTGTATAGTAACATCTGACAGCAGCAAGACTTTTAAGGAACCCAACAATTACTACTGTTCATCATGCACCTATCTATATATACACAATTCGTTTAAAAAAAAGTACAAAATCTCTTCTCGTAGGGATACATACAAGGTATAAAATGCAAAACCAAACCAAAAATATACTCTCACAGAGAACTCTATCTGAAAGGGCCAGGATGGTACCTTTTTGTACTTGTGCAAGCGAGACCGGGGGCGCTGGGCAGGTCTGAGCGGCTCCCCAGCGCCGAGGGCTGTGCTGGAGCTCCAGCCCCCAGCACGGGGCTGGGCCTGGGCTCCTTCACAGTTGTGGCTGTGTGTGACACTGAGCACCAGAACGTTTGGCATGAGCACACAGAGCTGGCAAACACCAGCCCCTGCAGCGAGGGTTAACTATTGTCCTTCAATAACCAAAAAGGAAAATACGTAATGCTGTGTACTCGCTTCTATATAATGTTTAATAAATTACATGACAAGAAACATCATCATTATTAACCTATTCCTCTAATTACATCTTATTTGTTAAATCCAGAGCAGCCCAGCCCTTTTGTAACAATTTGAGCTTTGATCAGAAGCACCTGATGACCTAAACAAAATCACTTTATCATACATAGAGTTGTGCAATTATACTGTTCAAAAGTACTTTACCACTCTAGGGGGTCTGCACCTGTTCTGGTGTTGCCACCTAAAAAAAAACAGCACTGCATTTTACACATGCAGTGGTACTTCTTTTTCTTTTTAATACATACTTTGTAAGAGAAAGTTTAAAAGCTTCCACAGACATTTAGAAGCACAAGTTCTTAGAATTTAAAATCTTAGTTTGCTTCTCTTCCCTTCTCCCCTCCAAGCACTGCCTTCTGATGCACTTCCATTAGCTAAACTTTCTTTCAGAAGCATTCAAAAAAGAAACAGCTTAAGAGAACCTAAGGAACTGCCCCAGCATTCAGAACTCTGTTTTAAAGAAACTTACTACAAAAGAACAGAAACAAAACAGAAAAAAACAAATTTTCCACTAGATACTGATACAAACACATAACAAAGAGTATAAAAATTATTAGTTTAAATATATACAAACTCTTTTCAACTCAAATACTGCTTCAATGGTTCTGAGGATATAGACAATGAGGTGAAGGGGACACTTTTATGCAGAATATATTGCAACACTATTATACCTTGAACTTTCTGTAGCAAAAATGTCCTTAGTATTCCAATGTGGAGAGAGATTTCTGCATCCCAAATAATCTGCTCACTTTTCAGCTGAACTCATTCTTTTGGACTTAATGAAGGCCATGCCATGTGTTCTCATGTGAGTGTTTAAGGCCGCTTCAGTTTCAAAAGTCTTTGCACACACTTTGCATCGCCTGTCTGATGCTGCACTGTTGGATGATTCATCCTCATGATTGGGTTTGTTTTCCTGCTGATTATCCTCCCCAGACCCATTCTGTTTTGATACTGGCTGAGGCTCCTTCAGCTTATGTACAATGAAGAGGTGCCTGGAGAGGGACACGTGAGATGTGTAGCAGAGTCCACATTCCCTGCACTGGTATGAAGAGCCATCAGATTTATGTTGAGGAATATGTTCGTGAAACTGGAGAAGATTTTCTGTTGTAAAGCCACAAACTGCACACTTGTGAACTTTAAAAACATTTATCTTCAGCTTTTTTAATGGCTGAGTGATTGCACCTCGTGGAGGCCTGAACTCCAGTACAGGTTCTTCCAATTTACGCTTTGGACTGGGAACCTGAAAAGGGGACAGAAATGGGGATCATGTAAGCATAAATAAGCAGTTCTTTTCATTACTGTTTGGGACTTGCAAACATCAGAAACTTTCCCTTGGCAGATTCCAGTACAACTCTGATAAACACAATGCTTTTGGGGCTCTACTTCACTGAAGATGAGACCTTTAAGGCATCAAAATAAGCATATCTATTTAAAGATCCTGAATATATACCCACAAAAAATCACTCTCTGTGAAGGAATGAATCTTGTAAGTGATTACCTTTGTGTCTTCTTTTACCTCCCTTTCTTCCATATTGGTAGCTTCAGTCATTTCTTTCACGTCAGGGTCTTTAATACCGTGCATCAGCTGAATGTGTTTTTCCAACATCAGCCTCTTGGTGAAAGTACGTCTCGAATCCGGGCAGTGCCTGCAGACACACAAACACACACACACTCAGTGTTAGGCTTAGCAAGTGCCTGTTGTAGATTAAAAGAGTGGTTGTGTATTTAAGAGACAGTGGTGACCCCAGCTGCCAGCCCAGCAAACTCTCAGCTCAGCCGAGTTTCAGATCTGCTCGCAGACATTATGCCTTGTGCTCTCACGGCCCTGCTGCGTCTGCAGGCAGGACAGGGGACTGCTTTGGCCTGTCTGCATCGAAATTCCTGCCCCTCCCAATCGATGGGATACTGGCTTTAAGCAGGCGAGAAAAGAGTGTCAGCCAGCAGTGGGTTTTTACACAGATAAAAGCAGAACTTACGAGCACGTGTAAACCTTCCTAATGCCTTTGTGTTTGATACGATTGTGACGACATAAACTGTGGGAAGAGCTGAAAGATTTGTCACATTGTCGACACGGATGTTTCTTCATTTGCTTTAAAAAAAGAAGAGAAAAACATCAGTTAAAAAAGCTCAGTAAAAGTAGTGCATGTGTTGAACCTTGTGATAACAGGAAAGAAACATCACTTACCCTTTTTTTGTACACACCCCTCCTTCAGCAACACCAGTCAGAGCTGGGCCTCTTTCAAAGCCATGTGGCCAGACTGAGCTACACATACACCTGCCACCAGTTGTAAACTGGTGTCACGGACTGTGGGTGAAGCGAATTTCTTCCACCAAAGAAGCAAGGAGGGTCAGTGGATTATTTCTGGATCAGTAAAGGCAGTAAGGTGAGAGATTTGCTTTCCCTTCCCACAACCAAATTATGTCTGCAGCTGCTGACTAGGAGCTCCTCAGCCACGTACAGGGAAGCACAAAGAGCACAGAAAGAAGACCAAAACTGAACCTCACAGACACTGAGACACTAACAGGGCTCAGAAAAGTCATGATGAAATGAGAAGTATTGTCCAATGCCAACTCGAGGACCATCTGTTTGGGGAATTTTGTGGGGTTTATATTGCAGTTTGTCAAGCAGAAGGAAAAAGAAAAGGAGGAAGCGAGAAGGATGGAGCAGGAACACATCGAAGATGTGTCAGCACTGCGTAGGTGCATCAAGCCCTTGGTCAGAAAAGCAGGAGAAGGACAGTGCTCAGCAGGGCCTGGTCCCTCTCAGAGCACCGGGGGCACTACCTGGGACAGCAGCTGTGACACCACATTCACTCTAAATGTCTTGGGGAGACTCCAGACAGAGACCAAATAGGATTTGGGATGCACTGGTTTCTGCAATGGCAGCCAATCCCAAAAACTCCTCAGGAAGGAGTGTAGCACCTGGTCTTTCCCATTTCTGAAAGACATGGAGTTGTATCTCTGTTCATTTGAATATCTATCTGCCTCCTGTGTTATTCAAGGAACTGCTTGAAGAGGGATAAAAACCAGCATCTGAATGTAAGCAATAAAAGAGGCCTTTAGGCCAGTAGTTGAGTGCAACAATTATCTAATATTGCATAGTAAGGGCTGTTCCTGAGATAACATAAACATCAGAGATGGATGATTCTCCTCCACTTAGACAAAATAAGCCTGGTATTCCTCCCAGTTGTGCTCTGTTGCTGCAGTGCAGCACAGTCCCTTGGTTTAATTCCCTGATTCCCAGCTGAGGGAAGAGTCGGAGCGTTTCAAGGCAGGACTGGGGAGCAGACAGCTGCCATGGGTCAGCAGCGGGCTGGAGCTGGCACAGCCTGGCTCACACACAGCTCAGCAGAGCCACTACTGCCTGCCTGTCTTTTTAATTTCATTTAACTGGAAGCTCTACTGAACGGAGAGGAACTGCAAACGGGGTTTCTGCTGACTTGAGGATGCAGCATTCCCATATTTCACTTCCAATCTGTTTTAAAATAAGATGTCTCAAATCCCGCTGCTTTAAATACAAAATGCAACTTGTTAACTCAGCTGAACCTACAAGTGTAAGATTAGAGCAAGAGCTCAACCACAGAGTGTGTCTGCCTTGAAGATGAAACACTGCTTGGCACTCAGCAAAACAAGACTGAGTCCCCACTCCCTGAGTCTGAGAGGCACTGAACTTCAGAACAGAATAGAATAATCGAATTGTTTCGGTGAGCAAAGACCATTAAGACCGAATCCAACTGTTACCTCAGCACTGCCACATTCACACAACTTCCAAGAGTGAAAGGGAACTAAGAAGGCACAAAGAAGAAATAAGAACACGGATCAGATTAGATGATTTGGATGAAATAGTGCAACATCTTTCACTCTTTCCATCTTGAAAAAATTCTGGTACTGCAAGAACAAGCCTACAGTTGAGAAGGAGTGTGTATATTTTCTCAGTAGAACTATGTAGAACGTGACAAAAACTAAGCAGCCAAAGAGAAAAATATAAAATAGATATAAGAACAGAGAAGAATAATGATGAAACTTAAAGGAATTATTTGCAAAAACACAAATGGAATTCAGGGAAAAATTACTTCCCATTTCAGGTGTGATTAACTTTTTTGTAATTCGGTATATTCCTTTACCTTTCCGTGTTCCTTCCTCATGTGGGAGATGTAAACGTCTCTCTGAGTGAAGAGCCTGTCACACTCCCAACATGTCCAGCCAGGATTAGCGATTTTTTTAGGCTCTGCTTTCTTTATGGGAGAAGGAGATTTCTTCTCCAGCTTTTCTGTTCCATTGACAGATTTTGTGTCCTCCTTGTTGTGACTGGCTGAGTTCTGCGTTGTGGGTTTAGTACTGAGAGGCAGATTTATCCCCAGGTTTGGTGGCCCCTCAACACTTTTCAGAGTTCCATGCATAGACTACAATAAAAGAGAAAAAAAAGTACAAAACTAACATAGACGTACACAGTGGTACTGACAAAATGCACTGACCCTTTGAACCAAAAGCCTTCACTTACTTCTTTGCCAAACTACTATCATCAAATCACATACTATTGTCATCAGATCACATTCTTAAAGAAACAGGGTTAAGTAAAGGCAAGGCCCAGCATGACACAGCCAACACCAGTAACAGACACCATCTGCAGGTATTTTCACACACACACAAAAAAATGAGACTTACTTAAGGTTAAATTGCTGTTTAACAGGGAGGAAAAGAGGGCTCAAGAAACACTTATTGTTCAGCCTAATTTCTTGCTTTACTTACCTAACTACTAGTTGTGCATCCTCCCTTCAGACTATGTGACTGATGCTTTCCAAGAAGGAAAGGCTTTTACTGACAAATTTCGACTTGCCGCATTGGTAAATAAGACAAAGCATCAGAAACATCAGACAGCTCTATAGTTTAGGATATATGAATGTTTTCTGTTGAGGCTGAGGTTAAGCCCTGTCCTACTCCCCATTCAGCTGATGAGCACTCCAAAGGGAACACTTTTCCTTCAGGTAACCTCAGACACAAAAACCCCATTCAATACATTCTCGACTCTGAGAATATAGGAATACCAATCTGATACTCTGGTAACAAGTTCTTTTGTAAATCCTGTGGCTCTTGGGACTACCTGTTGGCTCTAGAGCAAATATCAACCTCATCTGTAGAGCATTCTATTCTTCTGTTTAAGAGCTGTTAAATAGAAGGAAAACCAGTATTTAAAAACCCTTAAATGGTAATAAAAAAAGCAAAGCACACAGGCCCAACTGCCTGGCTCTAAAGCAAAGTGAAGGTGTGTAGTAAAAAGGAGGCTGCCTTTAGTATCCCAGTGCACAGGGGAGGGAGAAGGGAGGTTCCTGTACTTCCAGGCAACTGAAGCTGACCTGGAGATTCCATCCCAGCCTAACTTGTCAGCATGTAAAATGTTAGTGCTCAGCTTTCTAAATGTCTTTTAAATTCAATACTTGATATTTAATTTCTTATTTGAAAATACACAAAGAGCATTAAAGCACAGCCCAGAGTCCCAGTGCTGGCAGCACGTGCCACCAGCCAGACAGGGAGTGTTACACCTCCAGTCCAGTCCAGTCCTCCAGCACCTGCTCTCACTGCCTGCTGGAAATTTTCTTGTAGTGAGTCATTGCAGGAAAAGGAGACATAGGTTTTGCCATTAAGAAGCATTGACATCTGCAGGAATGATTCTGGGTTATTTTTTGTAGCTTTAAATAACCTTCTCCTGAGCTTCCTCCTGTTCCTTTCTGTTCTGCTTTCATCCAGGTCTACCTCTGCCTTGATGGTTTATGTCTAGCCATACCAAACCATTACTTTCTGTGCAGCTGAGCTCTGCCCCTGCCAGGTACTTGTCCTCTCCCTGAGTCCTTTTCTGCTTTTATCTATAGCCTGCTACTGGTTTTTTTATCCCCCCTTAACTGAACTCCAATTTATACTGCTTTGCTGCTGTCCACACTACTATACACACCCCCTATCTGTAAAACCAGTAATACTGCTACTACACATGTATTCTCTAACCCTCTCATTTTAGTCTCATTTACAGTGAATCATGCTAAAACCCCACTGGTTGAAAGTGCAAATACTGGCATGGAACACTAAAGACTTAAACAGTGCCCAAATGCAAGTAACTTAGCTTAACTTTAAACTGTGAGATGCTGAGCCACCCTGATTTATGTAAGGGTAGCTTCTGACCCTAACTGCAGTCAGATTGAGCTCCTAAGATTATCTTCAGCTCTTACAGAAATGGTTATGTACAGATATAACAATGCTTTTCCAATAATACCTGAGTCAGGAAAAACTAATTCCCAAACAAGACATACACTGCAAAATACAGAATTTGCCTATTTAGTTAAAAAAAAAGAACTATCTCCACTCTGAGTCCTGTTTTGCCCGTGAAGGTGATCAGTCACTGACCTCTCCCAGCTCTTATCTCTACTCATGAATTCTTAGCTGGTTTTTTCCCCTCTCTCCTCTGTCCAGCTGCAGAGGGAGGGTGAGAGAGGGGCTTTAGTGGGTACCTGGTATCTGGCCAGGGTCAACCCCCCACAGACCATCTGAAATACAACATTTTAACATTTGAGAACAATATTCACAGATTACCCCCTTGGAATTAACAACATCTCCCTCATCAGTCCTCTTGTTATTCTGTGCCTTTTCACAGTATGTTCTCACAGCATGTAATGCACGAAAAACGGTACCTCTTTAGGAAACAAGAGAAGATGCCTACACACCTTGATATGATCCATCATAAGCTGTTTCTGTGCATACAGAAGAGAACAGTCTGGACACTTGAAAACAGACACCTTCTGGTTTTCAATGTGCTGATCAAAGTGGCGATAGAGCAAAGGTTGCAGAGTAAACACAGTGTCACACATAGAGCATTTATATATTATTCTAAAAACAGAAGTACAATAAACAATGTCAGTCATATAGATGATCTATTTGCAAGAATCACGATGTTAACTTTTTTTCTCATCAGAGATAAGATCTGACATGTTTAAGCAATTGTTTCACACTGCCTGAAAAAAGTTAAAATTAAACTAATTCGAAATGTCCTCTAATGTCAAAATACGGGAGCACTAGAAGAAACACAAAAATAGAAAAAATTATTTAAAAAGTGCAAACAAGAAGCCAGAAAACAACAGCATATGCCAGTTACATACATAACATCAACATCTGCTCAGGATACTCTGGAAGTTCAACATCTTCAGTTTCTGAACTCATGTTGCAGCTAAAGGACAATACACCGGTTTCAGGTTGCAAAGGCACTATGTTTTAAGGGAGTGATTGATTCAATCATAATCAGTAACATACTTCAAGATAAGTGTATTTTTGGCAATGTCTGTGGCTTTGAAGCTCCTGAATGCCAAGCCTAGACTCTGTTAATGCTCTGAAGCTCCAACAATGCAGGACAGTATTTCCTTGATCTACCATTCCAAACCTTTATCAGTCTGTCTGTCAGAGCAATGCAGAGACACTGCCAAACCCACACCTTCCTCTCTTGGAGCACATGGGACTTTTGAACTCCCCCTCCTCTGCCAGGCAGTATTCTCACCCCAGATCACCAGCCATGGCACTGGCAGTGCTGCAGGGACAGTGTGGCTGAAATCAAAGGAACCCAGCCACGGGTGCTCAGTACAGCAACAGGAGCTTCCCCTGCACAAGCAGGCTTCCTAATCCCATCTCTGTCCTACAGAGCACCTTTCATTACAAAAACACCCCACAAACCCCCTGCCTGCTGGAATGCTGAATCTTCTCATTACCCATGTAAATATTCCATACCCCTCTAGGCAATTATCATTGTTCCAGAGCTCTAAGGATCACTCTGCACTGAGAGATGACAAGAACATGGACATTTCTTCAATGTCCAAGCCATTCTGTAAGTCCAGATGACTTTATATTAACTGAGAAAGATACTGTTTTTGTGGCATCAAGCAGTCCCAGTTTCTCACTAAGATAAATGCTCCCTAAGAGAAATTCTCACTGAGATATGCTAAGATAAATGTATTATTTACACAGCATCCTCTGATGACCAATGTACTATTGTCCTGCTTTCTCTGGTGAACCCTTCGTTGCAGATCTGTATTGAATCTGCTACAAGAAAACCTGACGTATTTCTGAATCCATGTCACATAAATATTGTTACTCTCTAAAAACACCAAGAATATGTGTGTTTTCTATGGCAGCTAAAATACTTTACTCTGCTTTCACAGAAGAACTATCTGGTAAAGATCCAAATTTCAGCCAAGTCTCTGGGCAAAGACCGTACTCACTCAAATTCATACCAACACACCTAATAGTGTTAGTTGTGACTGTACACACCCAAGTATTTCTTTGAGACACAGCAAAAGTATGATTTTCAGTCCTACACAAATGCAGCCACGTATGGTGGTTTTGGTTATGTTTTATTTAATTGCAGTAGTCGGTGTTTAACTCATAACTGCTCAGAACACTGTCTGGAGCCTGGAGGCAGCTGTGCTGAGACAGGACATTACACCAAGGCCACTGGTAGCTCAAGGGGTCCCAGCACGGGGCTGGTTACTCAGCACCCACTCCTGCCCTGCAGCTACACCAACGTGGGCACGGCACACGTGCCTCCTCACTGCCCAGAACCCCAGGTTATCTCACAGTAAACACGGGTGTTGTCTCACAGGAAAATACTTTGAAAACTTCTGCACCAGAGGGTGGTATTTCTCCTTCCCACATTTTTTTCTCTAAAAACTTGTGGGATAACACACTTAATACCAATACAGCAGATATCCAGAGTCAGGCTTGAGAAAGAAGAATTTCTCCAGTATTCAAAAAGATATCAGCCATGACCAAGCTTAGAGTTACAGAGAGAGCTTTGCAGAGTTGAAAGACAAGCAGCCATCCCATTTCCCTATATTAAAATAATCTCATTTCATCCCACTGAGAATCCCTGCACATCAACGTCATTTTTCATACACCAAATAGTTTTCTGCATCTGTTCTGAAACAACTGTTAGTAATGTAATTGTAAATCACACAGTTCCAGGAAATGCCAGAGGCGGGAAGCCAGATCCCTGCGAGCCCAGTTCCTGTAAACCCCACAGTGTGCCCTGGACAGGGTGGCTCGGGCCCAGGCAGGAGCTTTAGGGCCACAGGGCCAGCCTGGGGCCCTGCCCGACCTGCTGCAGCCGTGGGCAGTGCCCTGGCACTGCCCCACACCCCGGGGCAGCAGGGAGGCTGCCAGGCGTTCATGGGCACCACGCACAGGCAGCCTGGGTGCTCCATAATGCAGCACAGAGGAACCAAACGGGACTGCACTGCCTGAAACACAGCCTGGCAGCTCTGCTCAGCACTGGGCAGGCCAGGAACTCCAGACACTGCAAGGGCTGGCAAAATCCTACCACTTACTCTGCAGGCATTTAAGACAGCACGTGGATTAAAACTGGCAAATTTAAAGAAAACACCACTTCATAAGAGGAGCACTCAGCTGTGGAGTCTGTGACTTATTACAGTAGTACTTAATAAAGTTTCATTTTAGTCTTTTTATAATCAAAAATAAATTCATAAAGGAATACAATAAGCATATCTATATTGAAAGAAAACTAATCAGAAACAGATTGGCAGATCCAAGCACAATTCACTTGTCCTATGTGAAGCATCTTACACAAACAGTGATCTTAATCTTTTGGTTTTCTGTAGTGAGAGCTATGGGAGTCTGAAACAAGTTTCAAATGTTAGTATCTCATGTCCTCTCACCCAAGATACCATCCTGAATTAAAACAAGGTATCATTTACCACTGGGCAGAAATGCCTTCATCTGGTATCAGACACACATGCCTCTGGCATTTACTGGAACTGTGGGATTTACAATCACATTACTAACAAGTTTGTTGCCATTTTGCTTTGATGCAGGTTTAAACAACTTAAATATGTTAGAAGAAACAGTGATAAACTGAATTCTTCTGAACTCTGGTTATTACATCACATGGTACCTTGTTTCTCTCCTCTGCCTTCTATTTTCTTGAGCCTGCGAGTTGTTACCGTGTGCTAGTGCTCTGTGCACACCACAGAAAAAACACAGTCAACACCTGAGTGTCTGCTCTCAACAGTGCACTGTACCAGCGAGGAGGAAAAGGAGGAGAAGGGGTGCAGGGAGAGGCACCAGGCTCAGAGCTGAGGGCTGAAGTGGTCTGCACACACATCAGCACCTTCAGCGGAGTCCAGCAACGTTCAACACCTCTGCACAAACACCTGTGCCCTGTGTCACCACCTTCAGCAAACCACCACATTATGCACAACTTTTCTAGCTACAGGAAAGAACCACTTCTGCTTTAAGCCAGAAAGAGATTACATATTGGGAAAAAAGCTTATATAAACAGATAAAATCGCTTTTTCCCAACTTTTCAACCAGATGTTCTGAAAATCACCACGTAAGTGCTGATGAGTCTTAGCAGCTCGTTTCGGAATCACATTATCTTAATTCACAGTAAAAATGCAGATGAGCTAAGCAGATTAAAACATGAGAACGAGCAACACTCCAGCCACCTGTGCGAATCATTTGTGTAATTACATTTTGTAATCACTCTTTCCTAGCGCACAGTGCTTAAAGACCTGCTGCTGCAGGTTCAGGGAAATGCAACCTTCGCCCAACAAACTGCCAGCTGAAAACTCCTGAAAGCATTCCACCACCCCCACACTGGCAGCTGTCAAGAGGTGATTTTAAGACTGCAAGCACAGGACAGAATGCAATTTCACAGGTCATTCAAAGGCAGGCAAGGGCAGAAGAAGATGAATTTTGCTTACTTTGGTTCGCCTATCTTGATACCAGGGTGTTGTGTGTAGGCATGGGAGTGTGTGCTGGGAGCAGATTTAAATGCCATGGGACAGATAGGACACTTGTAAAAGACTTCACAGTGACAACCTTGAATGTGAGACTTGAGAGCCGCCACGTCCGAGTAGACGACGTTGCAGTGCACGCAGCTGTGGAGAGAGCAGAGAGTCAGGGCTGGGCCCAGTCCACAGGGACAAACTGCAGAAACTCCCTCCTTCTGTCCATTCAAACAGCCCAGCACAAATCAACAGAACACTGATTTGGAGATCACAAAGGAAGGGGTAAGAAATTTCACACATTTTAATTTGAGAACCTAAGAGATATGAGGTCAGAACATGTTTTTGTGTTATTACAGTAAAACAGGAAGAGGGGTGGACAGAGGAATATTCTATTGATTGCAGAAAGAATGCTTAAATCCTCTGCACATTTGTAAAGAGATTTTACAAACTGAATTTTTATCACATGCAGTGGATTGTTTAAGGTGCACCACAGCAATTTAGAAATGACCACCAAACGGAAAACCAGTAAGGAAAATGTTTGCACCATTTCCCTTGTTTAGATTTAATGAAGACATACTGGTAATGATTTTCTGTACATGTAATCAAATCAGCACTTGGATTTAAACTCGGGGAAACTAAACTGAATCTCTACAATCATATCAATATATCGGATTGGAATTCAGAAAATACTTTGCAAAAACATACTTCTGCTGTGTCGAATATTTGTGACCTTTCCGCATCTATTCTAAAATGAAACAATTAAAAAATTGAATTAATATTAGAACATAAGGATGTTTTTACACAATGGTCTCTTTCAGTGCCCTACATCTCCAGTAGTAAATGCTACCAAATCAGTCCAAGAACATACTGCAATCAGCAATTAAAAAATACCCTGTCAAATGAACCAATTTCGCATTGACCAGTACTTTGCACTAAGGATTTTACAATTTAAACACAGAAGGCCTCTGCCCTTCCAGTATTTTGTCATCTATTATGGCAGTATGATTGTTGTCAAATCAGTTTTTAGATGGTTTTAGTGCCCTGATGATAGCAATAAAGCAGGAAATACACATTGCATTCAAGGATCCCATTTTCCTCTTAAAATTTATCACCCTTGAATTTTATGAAGCATCATCCTTTCTTTTCTGGGCACTTAATTTACATTCTTAATAGTATTCATCAAGTTTACACCCATCTAGTCTCTGCTTGCCAATGCATCCTCTCAAGTAGATTGTCCTGGTCTTCTGGGGGTCTGTTCAGATCATCTCTGCTCATGCAGAGCTGAACCCTTCTCCCCAGCTGCACACAGTGTGATCCTCCCATTACCACATCTGCTCCCCAGGTGTCACCTCTGCAGAGCATTTCCCACCTCCCCACCCCAGGTCTTGCCTTTCTGCTCTCGTGCTGATCTAACTGCTCCTCAGCATCCACCACTGTCTATGACAACACTTGGTAAGGCCCAAGCCTTCGCCTCAGGGACTGCTCTAACAGCTTGCTTGTTTTCACCTTGGCAGGATGCAGGTGAACTTTCAGGTTCAAGTTTTCCCCTGGTTTAGTCCAGACAACTGGCCTAAATCACTGGAATCGAGCAGAAGCCCTTGGCAGAGGCCCTTTGGAAAGGCAGGCCAGGGTGTGCTGCTCCTCAGGCAAACCCCCTGCAGTGCTGAGGGGTCTGAGGAGGGAGACATTAACATTCCCAGATACTGCTTTTCTTTGCCTGGGTCACTTTGGTTTAGTCTCACCAGATCAAGAAATTCTGAATCAGTGTGGCACGAGATGTTTATGAGACATCTTGGAAAGTTCAGTGAAGGATTTGTGAGCGTGCTGGTGTTACTGGGGCAGAGGAGTCCCTGGAGGCGATTCTGTGCATGAGCCCTAGAGACACAGGCCAGAGGGAAGGGCAGTGCAGTGCAGGGAGCAGAGGCAGGAAATGCAGGACAAGACAGACTACTGCTTGGGAGAAAAGGGGAAAAGAGAATAACCCAAAGACATGCAAGGAGCTTGGAGCTGTGTCAGGCCATGGATTCAAGCTGAAAACAGGCGCCTGATGCAGTAAAAGTGCTTTCTTCCCTTAGTGGAAGATTGCACAGCCACTCTGGAAAATGAACTGTGGCACCTTAAAGGGGGAAGGAGCTACCAGCTGTAAGATTTAAAATCCCCCTTTTCCAGTGAGACAGGGTGAAATGGAAATGTTTTAGGAGTGCTGAGCAAAGCTCGGTGGTACAGGCGGCTCTTCCGATCACCTGCTGGGCTGCCTGCCATTCCCTGCAAGGAGAATTCAAAGATGAAAGATTTTTTCAAGCCTTTCAAAGTGTAACATTTCTATGAAATGCCTCTGCTCCCCATTTTCTCACTGAGTTGCCATTACAAGTAAATGTAAAAATAAAAGAGAAACTGAAGAGTAGCAAAGGAGAACCAAAAGACCAGGCTGTTTGAGTGAGAAAGGTAATCTGCACGTGATGGAAAGCCAAGGAGTCCTGACTTCCCACAGAAACGAGAACAACCAGGCAGGTGCAGTATGCCCATCAACACCATGACAATACATTCTGGAAGTAAATACTGAAAATGACTGTTCTACCAGAGAGAACAATCCAGAATTCAATAATTTGAAAAAACTCAGAGTTTTTTTAAAAACCTGAAATTAAGGCAATGCATCTGAATTCTCTAGACTTTATAAGCAGTGAAGTCCTGAATCTGTGTGACACTAGCTAATATTCTGATTTAATCATATACAAAAGTGGATGCCCAAACAAAGCAGAATCCTAATGTATTTATTCCAAAATCTGTAACACTAACAATACTGTTGCCATGACAACCTTAAGCCCATGAAGCCGTATTCTCCAAACAATACTTATGAAACTGGAAATTTACTTTTAAAAGCATAAACTGTACACAAATTGACAACAAAAGCAATCATGATACTGACCGAAACCCAACTCTTCGGGTATAATGCAGGCAGTTCTTAGTGACATGGGTCTGGAAGTGGACAGATCTGCAGATTGCTCCACATTCAGGGCACGTGTATGGAGATTTATGCTGATGAATTCTCTGGTGTGATGCAAAACTGCACTGGTTAGGAAGCAGCATCTGGCAGATATTGCATGTCTTCTAAACGATAAACCAGAATAGATGAGACAATAGGTTTGGTTGAGCTCTGCTAACGTCTGTGTCAAACACTGCAATACAGCAAATAAAGGTTAAAGGCACGGCTGGGACGGGCCTGAAGGAAGCAGCAAGTACAAACACAGGCCCTGCTGACAGAGCTGGCAGGGGCTGGCTGCCAGCCCCACTGGTGTTCTGGGCCATCCTGACACCACAGAGCTCCTTCATTTCACCACTGACCACAGGAGATGCATGTGGCTTTACAGAAATATTACTCAGGTGCCTCCCAAAATTACCTTGATAGCACAAGGGGCCTACATACAACTTGAGAGTCAAATTATTCTATTATTTCTTATGACTTGGGACTTGTGAATCTCACCAGTGACTTACAAAGAATTAAAATCAAACCCAAGACTCTTTCCTGACATGGGTATTTATAGGAATGTTCTCTGTGGCAGATGGACTGATGTGCACTCTCTGCAAGAACACAGACCAGAACAAGAACTCCAGAGCTGCATTATAAATCATTTACTAACATATGCCTGAAGAAATCCCAAAATAAATGCTCTGTGAGCATGATGGCCTGGTGTGTTTGAACACAGTCTCCATCCAGAGGTCTCCAACAGCTACAGCTAGAAGTGGGGGACTCACACCCCCAGGCTGACTAGAACTGGTTTGGGGTCTCCAGTTTAGCTTAAAGGCAAAATCCTGACTGGCCATGACTCTGCCACATTTACTGGGCTTCAGTATCATTCCCCAAATCCATCTTTGGCCGTTTCTGTGTTAACAAGCTGCAATACAGTAACTGGGGAATCTGCAGCATTATTTCATTGTGTAAGAAAACAGCAAAACAGAACTTCTTATTCCAGCAACAAAAAGGTCTGAGCGTTTCACAGCCCTTCCAAAGCCTCTGGCCTGCAGCACTAGCGAAGGACACTGGGATGTGATGGCACAGAAGAGCTGTACAGCATTCCAGCCCCAGCTCAGTGACCTCTCTGAGCCTGCAGAAAGCCGCCTGCCAGACTCGTCTGCTGACCCAACATGCCAGTAATGCTCTTGGTTAAGGCCCCTGCTCTGCTATTTCGATGAGTACAGAAAATGTTTAATTGTAACTGATTACAGTAGAACAAGAAGCATCTACTGTGAAATTCTGACATTCAGCACATTTGCTTACCATTTTATTTTGGGCTTATGGTGGCATTAACTTCAGTTCTCTCATTCCAACCCACACCAAAATAAAACAGTTTGTGAAAATCATCACCTGCCTGCATTTAAAGTCAAAGTTTCAGAAAAAAAAAAGGGTTAGAAGGAAAAATGGTGGAGGTGGAAAATAAAGATACACAAGAACGCTGAGCATGAAGGAAAATGAGCTATGCAGTTTCCATGGGAGCTATACACTCCTATCTGTAACTAGGATAAATATTAAACCTCATTAGCCCAGATTTGCTACTTCTTCTCCCTAGTAAGTAGATGGGGGTTTCATTTAGCCAGAAAACCTGTCAGCGAGTGGCCCCATTCCCTTTAACAAGAATATTAATGGAAATAAAACATTACAGAAAGGTAACAACTTTATAGGGAACATATTTTCATTGCTAGGGCTGTTCTACCATTGTTTATTTTAAATGAAACATTCTACCTTCATAACAGGAGTTTCAGGAGAACGAGAACACTTACTTACTGCTTAGACTCATTGAAAACACATTTTCCTTTCAAGAGCATTTCTCTTTCAGGAGACATTTTCCTTTCAACAGCAATTAGATGGGCAAAAGCACCAGACAGAGGGAGAAAGGGAAGGGCAAAAGGTTTAGTTTACCTGTCCGTAAAGACAAGGGCCCCCCAAAAGTGAGCACGTCACTTTATCTTCGTTCTTCTCTTTTTTTTTTTTCCATTTTAGCCTCATCCTCCCAACCTATTCTCAGAATATCGCTCTGTCTCTCATCCACTTGCTTTATCTTGGGGCCTTCTTACTTGCTTGATTTTTCCAGTACCAAGAACAACAGGGTTTTTGCAAGGACTACTGGATCTTAGATGGGATGCTACCTAACAGATCTGTTATGGGAAAGAATCCATCTGCCACCAGGAAGCACCAGCAAAGCAGGCAGGTAAAAATCCAAAGTACTGAGTATTAAGTAACTCGAGCTGGTGCAGAATATACTTGTGGTCAGCCATTAGATACTGTTCAGAACTGCAGCAAGGTCTAAGGATGGAACACATCCTGCTATCAGACTCAGGCAGGCAGCCCTGCAGTACCTTACAAGAGGAGGTCACTGGAATGGCATTCTGCTGGGAATGCAGGCTCTCAGTCTGACTCTGCTAGCCAGTCAGGAAAGGAGGAGCTGAGGCACAGCCATATCAGCCACAGCCAAGGTTGTTTCCACATGCAAATCTCTTTACATTCCAGCCTGCAGAGGTGGTACAGAACAGGTCCTAAGTGCAGCAAATAGATCCTGACAGGACCCTGCCTGCGCTCCTGTGACTACCTGCATTTCTTCCTAACTGCAGGACCTAAGTCTATCCTGTACACTGCTGTGGGATTCCCAGGAATATTCCCGGGGCATTACTGGCTTGAGCACGCATGCAGGTTTTCAGCTTCCCCCATAGCAAGAAGCTGGATCACCAAGCTCAACTGAATGCTTTGAAACACAGCAGAATCCCTTTTAATTGGCACGCCCCAACAGAGATCCAACTGTATCGTTTAATTAACCACCCTGGCTCCTACAGGATTATAAAATACATCGCACACTGATTAACAGGAAGTTTTATTGAATGACGGATTTCTTTCAGGTTAGGCCACATACATTAGCAAAGAATTTTAAAATGGTTTGTAAGTTTAACTCATTAGCACTCGTAAGAGGAAAGGAAACCCAGCTAACTAAACCAGTGGGCACACCACAGCAAGGAATGGTGCCAGGGAACAGGGCTTTGCACTTTTTAAGGAAGACCTGAGGCAAACAGCAGGCATTGCTGTCAGCAGTCAGTGTGCCATTTGTCACTGCCTGAGTCCCTGCAGGTGAGAGGAATGCCTCGCTCACTTAGGGGCTAGATGAGAACTCTCAAAGCTGAGGACCAATCAAGAACAAATCACTTAAAGCTACCATTCAGGTTGAACAGACGGGCTGTTAATGAGGGTGCCAATTAAGTGGATTCCACGGGCTAGTCAAATTCCAAAGCACAGAAAGAATCATTAAAGTATTATTAGTAAAACCTATTATTACTTTCAGGATTAAAATGTTCAGCTGGAAGAAAGCTAATGCTAAATTTTAGCAAAAATATAGTGTCAATTTCAGACTTCAGGGCCTAAAAAGATTCTAAGAGAAGTCTTATTTAAAAAGTGTTGGCATTGACTATGTAAGTGCTTGCAAGACTTTTTGTGGTTTTTGTTTCTCATTTTAATCACGGAGGTTCAGATAATTAACAGCTAAATGGAAGTAAAAACATATCCAAAGTCTCCTAGGCTTATAGATGAAACATTGGAATGTAAACATAGGATACTCTACTTGTCCACTCGTGTCTGCAGCCTGCTGGAAATGAGTTGCAAGAGATGTCTCATCTTGGAAAACTTCATTGCACTCCAAACACTTTAGACTATGCCTACAGAGTTTCGATGGATCTTCGTCTAGCGGCATAGCTGGAATGACAGGAGAGCTCGCCGGGGCTGAGATCACTGTCCCAGTTAAGCCAGACTGCATCTTTGTTACGGAGTGCGTGCCAGCTCCCACCGCGCTCTGGAGCAGGGATGCAGCAGTATTGCTGGAAGGAGATGCTATCATTTGATCTGCTGGGACTGGTTTGAGGATCAGGTGGGAACACTGCATCACAACGCCCTTCTCCTTGTGTCCACGAGCGTGTGACAGGAGACTGCATTTATTGTAGAAAACTAAATTCTTTGTGCAATGGTTGCAAGTCACTTCAATCCGCACGCTCCTCCTGTCATAGTGCTGGGTCAGGCTCTTCTCGAGAGCAAACGAGTCACCACACTCCAAACACTTGTAACCTCGTGTAGGTAGCGTGATTCCGGCATTGGCAGGGGGACTGAGGTTTGGGATGTAAACTGGTACGGGATTGACGCTGCTCAGCACCTTGTTGAACGCTTCCACTACAGAACTCTGTAGGGATGACACCACCTGCACTCGAGACACTTTTTTCGAAGGCTGTGAGGCTGCTGCAGAAATTATTGCCTGCTTGATTTGCTGCTGGGGTTTGGTTAGCACTTGGCGCAGTTCAGAGGTGGTTTGAGCACCCTGAGGCAGAAGGTTAAGGTTGGCGAGATGGACCGTCTTTGGCACGAGTTTGGCACTGGCGAGGCTCGACGCCGGCACCACCACCGTCTGCTGCTGGATGGCGTTGGCGGCTTTGATGATGGCGCTGCTGGCGCTCTGCACGGACGCGGCAGAGATGACAGTGGCCTTCACTGTGGTGTTGTTAGCGAGCTTCAGGTTGATCACCTGGGAGCCCGCTGTCTTCACTGCGGACACGGGCAGGAAGGCGGTAGCCACGGGTTTGATAGTGACCTGTTTGGGGGCAAGCTCTGTAGATCCAACTGCATTGGTGACAACCGAGGACTGGAGAGGAGCTCTGGGAGGAGAGGAGAGAACAGCAGCAGAAGTTGGCGAGGACAGCAGAGATGTCATGGAAGTTACCATGGAAGCACTCTGCTCTGGCTTTTTACCAGAGTCCAAATCAACTTCTGGCAACACTCTAGTAACAGTTCTCTTGATCTCCCCAGAAGAAGTCTTGATGGTTTTTATACGAACCTTAGGAATTGCTGGTGTCGACCCTGCAGGGGAAGACGGAGACCCTTTGCTGCTGTTCTCACTCGATACACTCCTGGGACTGTCAGGTGGTTTGACAGATGGTTTCTTGGCACCATCAATGAGACTCTGAGACTCAGGGGACTTTTCAATAGCCCGGGGACTTTCACTTATGTCTTTTGGTAACGGAGAAGACTCTCCTGAGTTAGGCTGTAAATCCTTACTGCTATCTGTAGCTGCCTTTTTAGCACTCAGGGCTGCGATTGCAGCAATGCAGGAAGAAAGCTTTGCTGATGACTTTGCTTTGGACTGGGAAATGCTGGCAAGATTTGTGTCACTTTTTTCAGTACTCAGTTTTCCATCAAGTACTCTGTTTTCAATAAGCTTGTCAGAATTGTCTTTTAACAATTTGTCCTCTGTTTTTCGAGCTTTAAAAGGCTCAAAGACGCTTAAATTGACAGAGTTTGTCTCTGTCTCTCGTTTAGCAACTTTATTTTTATCTATACTACTTGAAACTGGGATTCCAGGTTTAATCAAGTTCTCCCCTCCAAGTGCCTTTAGTTTGTCATATTCCTGCTGAGATAGAGATCCTGCCAAGACGTTTGCTCTGAAATTTGCACGCATGTCCTCTTTATCCGGGGGGTCATCCACCTCAATCCTTTCATCATCATCAAATTCTTCAGCACTCGATATTGGGCTGAACTGGTTGAAAGCTGAATCCTTCAGCGTAGTCTCAGAAGCTGACCCATCATCTTTAAGTGACTTCCCTTCCTCTTTACTGTAGCTCTCGAGAGCTGATGATGTTAGAAAGCCATTGTGCAAGCCATTGCCTGTGGAATGGTGGCCATCCTTGTCCACGCCCTCGGAGGAGTCGATGGTACGCACGTTCTTCACAATGACGCTCACGCCAACGTCGGATGATGACGGGGCATGAGAATCTTCCTCGGGGTGAGCGTTCTGTTTTATGTGGCTGTCATGGTCATCATGGCCAGATTCAATAGCTGCTTTGGGATCAACCATGTCTGGTATGTCAAAGGCTGCAAGAAGATCATCAAAATCTGGGGTCTTCATATCCCCCATGGTCACGTATTTGATTGGAAGCAGATCTGTAAAATAAGCAGATGGGCATTACTTTAAGCTCTAGTCTTACACCAAGAGCTATAGTAATTCATCAGCTCCACACACAGCAACCTGGCCATTTCATTCTGGGCCCAAATTTCAGTGACTTTCTTCCTGTGCCCTCTCCTACACTCCCTCCTATCCTGGCCAACATGCACTGTGATTACAGCAAGATACCTGGATGTTTGTGAAAATAAGGGGAGGCATTTGCAATTTCTCCTGTCTTGATTTTCCTTAACATTTGCACTATCAACCTGATGAGTCTTCTTGAGATGGTAACAATCTGTAACACTCAGGTATTCATCAGTTCATCAGCATTGGCTACCTGGAAGTCATTATGAACTTTAAGAAGGCAGAGGAGGAAGATTTTTCCAGGATACTGAAATACACACAGACATTTCAGGCAACACCTTCACAGAAATACAGAAGGGTTTTGAAATTTGTTGACATGGTTCACTTAATAGTTTTGTGGCTTTGTCTAACTTATTAAGTCCTAAGTACAAAAATAAACACATGCATAATATCAAAATTACAAAGCAAGTTTCTCTAAGAATTAAATGGAAAAGATTCCAGAGACCAGAGCATATAAAATCCATGTAAATCCACACAAAGCCTTGATGCAGTTACTCTTGATCTGAGGTACTAATTATTTGCATTCTGGCTGTGCATCTGTCATACCTGTCTTTCTGCAGTTGTTGTAAATACTCAAAAAGGACTAGAAAGTCACCCTAGCCTGAAACCTCCTCTAATTACATATCCTGGAGTTTAATTAACATTTATCAATAGCAATGAATCAAGGCCTGCTTACCCACTGTTTCCTCCAAGTATATTTAAGATCAGAACTGCCCAGCAGAGGAGACCCATCTGTCCTTTCCTGAGGAACTCCTTCAGTTGGGCTCATTCCAAACCAGGAAAGTATCTGCACAGAATTCCAGGCTCTCCTGAGCTGAACTCCCAAATGCCCCCCCAGGGAGAACACTGCACAGAGCTGCAGGGCTCTGCAGGAGGGACCCCCGTGCTCTGACAGAGCTCCAACCAACACAGAGGGCTTTGCTCCCTGGGGGACCCAAAATTACTGCTGCCCTTAGCAAGAGCTCCTCTCATTCTTCAAAATGTAAAGCAATCAAAGTTAAACAAAAAGGGACAGAGGACATGGCCAGTCATGACATGCAAAGAGGTGAATTCTAACCTGGCCCCTTTATTCATCTCTTCCTCGCTGTTCTAGCGCACCCATCTTAAGGTTCAGGATTTAAACCCCAGCTGCCAGGACTCTGCAGCCACATTCCTCCCTATTTTTTTTTTCCTCTCTCCAAAAACCTTTCAGTAACTCCTTCTTTTAAGGAGATAACTCTGCCTTTTATTCAAGATCAAAATCAACTGACACCTTGGCTGCCAGACAAGCTGTTAGCCTATTCCTTCTCTGGGCCAACATGATGCCTGTAAGTGCTTCAGAACAGGAAATGAGGCAAGCTCCTGGTTCCCCAGGAAATCAGGAGTTTCCAGAAACTGGGATTTCTTTGAGAAGGGCTCTGAGAATGCTTGAAAAAAGTTAAACAGAAAACCAGTTTCTTTAAAAATTGAAGCATTACTTTGCTTACTTATTATTCAGTGATAAAAGTAACAAGGAAAAAAAATCTGCCTATGGAATTCCAATAGGAATTACACAGCTAGGGAGCCATGGAGCAGTGAGGTGAAATGCTTCTGGGTTCTGCCCAGAAGACACCACCAAGTCTTACAAACTTAAGATAACAGATCTGAATATACCTTTCTCCATGACTTCCAAGAATCTCATAGGTTTTAGCCAAAGGAAGGTACTTGGCTGTTCCACTGCCTTCCTTCTCCCAGTCCACGTGTGGTAACACATTCCAGGGAAGCACTCGCTTGGAGAGTTATGTCAAAACAAGAACCAGCCCATGAGAACTCTTCTGACCGTGGAAGAAGCAAGCAGGACAAGCAGGGCTTAGAAGTAAACATCTGCTTCTGAAGGACTGATAAAGGCAGATAAAGGCTTTTTGTTTTCCTGCATGGAATTGCTGTCACTCCTCCTCAAGCCCTGTATCTGTACCCGTTTCAGATGGAAGGACTCCAGACACATGAGGAAAAACAAACCTACCCTTTCATGTGCTCTGCCGAGGTGGGGGGGACCAGAGAAACACACAGACTTTTTTCACTTTCTAAGTAAGATTTATCTTGTAACTCTGGCTTTAGGACACCTGCAGCTGGGGCACAGCATTCTCCACAGAAAGACCAAGCTGCCTAGAAATCCTGGCTGTAATGAAAGGACACTTTTTGGAGTAAAGCTGAGCAACTGTAAACACTCAAACCAGAGTCATTTTGGGGAACCTGAACAGCCTGATGATGACAAAAAACCAGAATGCTCTGGGGCAGCTCCAAGACAGGTCCTATCTCCAGACCACTCAAACTCCTAATTTTTGTCAGGTACAAGAACAACTTCAAGCTTTCCAGCCTAGCAAGGACAAATAATCCTCCTTCCTTTCCAATACCTTTCCAGTTAATATTCTCTATGCATGAAGTTTTCTCTTGTTTCTGGATCATAAGTATGGCCTTACATGCTCAATTTTTATTCTTTTATTTACTTGCTAACCTTTGAAGAACCAACCAACTTTTCCTCTTTGACACCTACCCTCCCATTCATCCAGTCCTTCCAAATTGCTGAGCCACAACTCCAATGACTTTATACACTTGCTTTAGCTGTATCAGCCCTGTCTTTTCTGCTTTATTAAATTCCTACCCTTTGCCTTCAAATCCCATGTAATTGTCTATACTTACAATATCTAACTCCTTGCTTTTGGTCAAACAACTACTCAACTTCAGCTTCCCTCAGCAGCAAATCTATTGAAGGAAATGGGAAACCCCCCAGCTCTAATCTTCATTTCCCTATGGCATTCATGTTCTTGGGACCACAGTCCTTTCCCTTCCCTAAACTCTTTGCACTGTTCTTCCCTCTGTTTGTGGTTGTGGACTCTTCAGGGCAGAGACCTTTTCTTTTGTATGTTCTTCTGAGCAAACCAGTGTTCTTTTCAGCCCTGTGAAACCAGAGACACGGCTTCTCAGGGTCTGGCCCATGGCAGTGTCTTGGTTCTGGTATAGCCATACACAGCTATTAGTACAGTTACACTACTCCAAAGCAAAATTCCAAAAGTCTGGAATAATTACTCTTATGTCCAAACAAAAGTAATGAGAGTAATTAGATCAGGCTCATTCTGGAACAAAATGCCTACACGGGGAGCAATACCAGCCTAACTAGCACAAAAACATACTTTTTCTTTACAGTTTCTGTATTGTTATGCCAAGAAACTTCATCAGGTAGAGAAGACTTAAGTGATTCAATCAGAATTACAATAACATATATCCCAACATTAGGCAAACTTCAGCCTAATAGGCAGAATATGAGCAGTTCATGAGCTATTCAACAAATATTAGTAGTTATGACTGACTCACACTTCCAATCATTTCCTCTGAAAGCCAAGCCCTGTAAAGACAGGCAGAGCAATGTGCTAACCTAACCACAACCCCTTCTTCAGGAAACAGGAACCACATCTCAAATCACAGCCTCGCTGCTCTGACACCCTCAGCAGGCGAGGGGCACGTGCAAGAGGCCACTTCACCCGCAGCCAGCCATGGCTCTCACACTCCTTTGTGGGAGCTTCTTCTGCCCTGTGGAAGGGCACACGGCTTGCTACTGTTGCAAAACCCAAACACCTGCTTCCAGAAATCCCAGAAATTCCTTTCATAATAGGCATAGTAATTCTTATCCTAAGAATTTTTCATTTCTTAGGATAAAGGTCTCGTTTACCATCCACAGCATCAATAAGGTCATGCCAGTCCTAATGTGTCTCCACATCTTTGTGAAGTATGGGCTGTTTCACGGTGAAAATTTATATGAAGCAACTTACTCTTTCAATATTATACACCAAATCTATCTGCCTTCAAAAAAAGAGGAAAATCCAATTTGCCTCCATGCACAAGACTCAGTGAGTAAAGACTTAATCCAAAATTTTGACAGACAAAATAGTACTACTGTAGTTTATGACTCCTCAGGAGCCTCATCTTGTAGTCCAACCCATCAATGAACTGGGTATCTCAAGTCCTCTTTGGGTAGGAGAAAACAGGCAGGGAAAGAGAAGGGGAAGCCTCTGGAGTCTAAACCACCTCTAGCACAGCTTGAAAAAGAACCACACACAGCTGGTTGAAAGGTCAGGATGTTCAGCCTTTGGCTAGAAAAAAGACCAGGGATGTTTCAGCCCATGAGCAAGGAACCTCCCTCCCCAGAGCATGGAGCTGGACAGGCCATCCCCAGCTACAGCTGGCCACATGGAAACTACCTGGATGTATCCAGAGATCCAGGTTAGGGGCTGGGCCTAGACACTTCCCTAATTCCTCCTAAAATGGAATTGAATTCCTGAAAAACAAGGAAATCCACACACCATTCTTTCTGCACTCAAATTATAAACATGCCTTAATTTTGTGCTTCTGTATGTAAGATAGGCTGTAACAGTAACACGGGGATAATTCAGATGTACAGCCAGAATGGACAGAATTTTAAGATTCCAGAACTGCTGCAGATTCGAGTCCCATTCTGAGTGGCACTTCCCGCCCCTTTGCTGTAAGGTGTTTCTTTGTGAAGGGGGTGGAATTGTGGCAGCTGCAGCCAGTCTGAGCCACAGCTCTCCCAGCCAGGCAGTGCCCAACAGAGCAACAACAAGACCCCAAAACATCAGGGTCAAGTTTGGGTTTTTCTGAACACACGTTCCTGGCTCTCTGTATGCATATTTATATTTTAACACACAGTCACGTGATTAAGAAAACAACAGTTAGTTAATTCACTCCAAAGGGGCTTGGAATGTGATAAATCCTTACCCTCCTTCTGGAGATCAGATACCTGAGACCAGCAAAATGAGATCCTGGGTGCTGATATAGAGGACCAGCCCTCCAGCATCAGCAGCATTTTCTGCTGGAAAGCTGGCCTGTGTGCAAAATCCCAATCTCCTGGTGAAGAGCATTTACAGATATTATTAGACTGAAAAAATACAACTCACCAAGAGCACTGCAGACTCCAGCATCTAGTCAGGTTTCTATCTTACAGCCTACAAAAATCCTTGCAAATTCAAAATCTTCGTTGCTAAAAATAAAAATCTGTAGTACAGATAGCGTTCAAAAACCCAAACAAAACAGATCCATAGAATCTTGTATCAATTTGAGAACTCACAATTTTAAAGCTGCTTACTATTCTGGCAGAGAGAAAAAAACCCCTAAAAGGTGCTCTCATGTAACAGATGAGTTTTAGCTGACACTTGGAAGAGAACCCACGTCCTATCATCAGGAGATACCGCTCCTCTCATGCAACAAGAACTCCTGTTTGCCAGCATCGCTCTGCAACAGACGTCCACAGTCAGATACAGACCCTCTGCATCCCAGTGCTGAAGGACAGGAGCAGAAATCAGCACAGGGAGCTGTCAGGCATTTTGCTCCATCACAGGCTATTCACTGCCCTACCAAACCTGAGAAACAACACATCACAACTGCAGGAAAACCCACAGACCCAGAATTTCAGGCTAAACGTTAGCACGCTATTTTCACTTTTCTACAATTAATAGCTCGACACCTTATGTAATGTACTGCAGTCAGAAACAAAAAGGTTTCCTTGTATTGTCACTGGGATGCAGGCACCCTGCCTATCATCAGCCAGCTCACAACTTACCCAATATCCACAACCTCTCAAGGCTTTTAGGACTGTCTATCTGCTGAGCACAGAGGAGAGGACAGTCATTTCACACCACAACAGAGCACTTTCAATGTTCTGCCTCCATATTATCTTGATTGTAGACTACCCAACCAGCTAACACAGCTAGGACTGGGTAGATTTCTTAAAAATCACACTGGTTATGATTCTAGAGTAGCTGATTTCCTGTTATAGGAAGTAACAGTTCTAGCAAAGAATCCCCAAGGCAAAATGTTTAGTGATCCACTGTGTAAGCTCTAACAGCCTTTGTTCTTCCCTTTGCTAGATTCATTACTGCTTCCTCCTCTCTCCCCCTCTCCCTCTCTCTGAATCCTTCCGCTTTCACTGTAAGATACAAATGCCAGCTCGAATCTAAGTACACATTTATTTTTCATATGAGAAAAAACCCCACAAACCCCTGTCCATTATCCATTGCTTTGAGTTAAAAGCAGTCACCCCTCAGGAGCTGATGCACTGCCCATCCGGTTTCCTCTTCTGATTTCATTACTGCACAATATTATAATTCATGCCACTGATAATGTGCTGGAGCTCCATCCAACCCCCCAAAATACATCTTTCCACTTGGCTGCTGCAAAATCCTCCCCAGGTTACAGCAGTCTAAGAAAAGCCATCCATACTATTTATTTTGTATGGCTTTTTTCTCTCTAGGAGATATCAAGTACATGCTTAACACTGAAGACCTTAATTCAAAACCAAGTGGGTCACTCAGATGTGGCCAAACAATAACCTGTAAATAATCAGACAGCAAATTCTGCATGTGAGTCTGTAATACAGCACAGAACAGCTCACTGCCACAACTGGTCCACAATTTATGATTGTCACTGAGAGGCCTATTCCATATCACTGCATTGTGAAAACAATGTATATCTGGATATATTTCAATGAAAATAGTGTATTTAGCCAGGATATCACTAAGTCTTTAAAAATAAGAGCTTTAATCCTATTAAAACTGGAGGACCTTAATAGCATTTCTTCGGTAACACTTAAACAATTGTCTCCTTCCTAATGTGCCAAGTGTGCAATGAGGAGTCAGATTTACTTCTCACACACATGTACCTACACGCTATTGTTATAATCAGCACAAACCACCACGTCTCACCTTGTGAACCTTGACCTTTGAAAGATTTTTTTAGCCGGTGCTCAGTTACTGCCACAGCCGCATTACCTCTGCAAACACCAAAGGGTTAAAGGCAGCCACAATCAATAGGCCTACAAGGAAAAAAAAAAGGAAAACCAGTATGCCTTACAGCATCTTTGCAATGCTTTTATGCACAATTCTACAACAATACTGTTTCCTTTTGGCCTTACAGAAAGGCACAGCAACCCCCCCCTTAACGTCCCCTAAAGAAGCAAACCACAAGACAGCACCCTGTAAATAAAACCGCATGCAAAGCAGCATCCTCAGTCACAAGCATAACTACAATTACAAATCATTCAATCCATTTTATGTAGTTTAGTTTTAAAATAGACTGCACAACCAGTGTCCCACCCTTGCAAAGCAAAAATATTTTAATAAGGGTCATAAATCTCAGCTCTTGCCCATTCCTTAAGCATAAAAAGGCACGAAAAGCCAAAGTAATCTCAGTTACTGCAAATATGTACATTTACATACAGAACCCTTTATGACTACGTTAGCCACATACCAGTGCTGTGTGTCTAAAGTGTGCATTCACATACTGTTTTGGGATGGTATCTTTCTGCAAGCTCCTCTGCTTTTGGCTGCCATGAAGGGAGGAAGCTCTCCCAGTGTAGTAGCTCAGTGACTGCATTGTGTTCAGGAGCTGATCTGCCTCAAACCAGTTCCAGCCGGTTCTGGTCACCCTACATAAAAAGCTATGGCAACCCTCGCTGAGTTGCCAACAAGTCCCTGAAAATCGCAGGGGCTGTTTTTTGTGTGGCGTGGGGCCGGCGCAGCCCTGTGCCCCGGCTCCCCTCCTGCCCGGCCCACGCAGCCCCTGCTCCGCAGAGCCCCCCGCACGCTCCCTTCCTCGCCTCCCCCACTTACCTCCCACAACCTGGCTGAGAGCTGGGAGTGTGTGCGTGCCTGTCTGTAGCTAACAAAGAGACCGCAATAAAAATCCTCATAGGATCTCTCTTGCAGCACCAGGCAGGCTCGGCCACAGCCCTGGGAGACAGGCTGCTAACCCGGGCTGCTCCCCCTCTGCTCCCACAGCACGAGGGGTGGCTGCTCACACACGTCACATCTGCCCCCTCATGCCCACGGCCGAGGGGTGCCTGAGCGAGGGCTTCTCCCGTCCGCCCTCCCCACTCCTCGCTGCCTCTGGGGCCGCCCGAGTGGCATTTTCTGAGCTCTGGGCAGCATTACTAACAGAGTACCCACACGCGCGCCTCCCTCCCCTCAAGAAATCCATTTCCGCAGCAGCAAGATGCCTGCAAAATAGTTCCTTTGCCCCCTCCTCGCAGTACCGAGTTGGCCGCTGCGCTGATTTTTTTTTCCTTTTGCTATTCGACTATTCTAGAGGCCCTAAGAACCAGCGAGCTGCAGCCCCGCGGCTGGGCAGCCCCCCCGGCCGGCACCCCCCGGCTGGGGAGGCCCGGGCAGGCTCTGCGCGGCTCCCACCCCGCAGAGACCGTGCGGACCGAGCCGCCCGCTCGGCCCTGCGCCTCTGGGGCGATGCCCGGCCAGGGGCTCGGCTCCCCGCGGTGCCCAGGCCGCTCCGGGGGTCCGCACCCACCTGTGCCCGTGGCCGCTCTGCTCCTGCCCGCTCCCCTTCACCTCGGCCACGCTGGGCCTTCCTCCTGCATGGCTGACAGGCACACAGACCGAGACAGCAGCCACCCCGCTCCTCCTGGCTACTCACCCTTGCTCTGGGAACACCAGTAACCACCTCCGCCTACGCGCCGAGCCCCCTCCTCTCGGGGGCTGCGGGAGATGCTGCTCTGCAGGGCTCCCTCCGGGCGGGTGGGCAACCCCGGCCGGCCCCTCTGCCCTGGGCTGCACCTGCAACTGAGCAGAGGTCTCGGGCACAACCCTGCACACCTTCTCCGCATCCCTCATCCCCACCCCGTTCTGGGGAGAACCACCATGTTCTTCCGCTGCCTCGGCCCGTCTTCCCCGCACGGGCGGCCGCGGCCGGCCCTCCCTCGGCCCCTCGGCCCGGGGGGCCGCTCCCTCCTCCGGGCCGCCGCGGCCACGGGCACCTCCCCGCGGGCCCGCTCGCTCCCGGCCCCTGCCCGAGCGGGTCCTGCGAGCCCCGGGGACGCCCGGGGAGAGGAGGCCGCGGCCCCTCCGGCGACGGGCAGAGCGATCCGCCCCCGCCCGGCCGGCCCGGAGCCGCCGGCCCGGGCAGCCCCGGCGCGGGTGCCCGCGGGGCCGCGGCCGCCACCGGGCCGGGAGGAAGCGACCCCACCGCATGCAACCTCCGGTCCCCATGCGACACACCTGCTGCGGCCGGAGCCGGCGGGCTCGGGCAGGGCTACGGCCCGCGGCGCGGCCCGGCCCCGCGACGGAGGAACATAATGGCAGGAGGCTGCGGGGCTGGGCGGTGGGGGTGGGGGTGCTCGGCGGCACAGATGGGGAGACGCTCCCGTGTGATTCCGTGTGGAACGGCTCCCTGGAGAGTGCCGGGGGCGGGGAGGCTGCGGGGCCGCCGGGCGCCGCGGGGCCGGGGCCGGGTCGCGGCCTCCCGCAGCCCGGGCAGGTCGGGGGTCCCGCCCGGAGCGGGACCGAGCGGTGCCGGCGGGCAGGGCCGATCTCCCCGGGGCCGGGGCAGCCCCGGGAGGCGCTCCCCGGAGCCCTCCGGGCGCTCCCGGGGCCAGAGCGCTTCAGGCCTCGAAGGGCAGCGGGGGAAGACGCCCGGCCGCCGCTCCGCTTCCAGGCCAACAAAGGACGGGAGGAGCCACACGCTGCCACCTCCGCCGGCGCTGCGGCCGCTGTGCCCGGGCCCGGCCGGGGTCACCCTGCGGGCCCGGGGCGCGGCCGGGAACCGTGTCCCGGAGCAGTGCTGCCCTGCCTCGCACACCCCGGCGCCGGGCGCTGCCTCCCACCAGCCGCCTTTGTTGGCTGCGGAGCATCCTGGCGGCATCGCCATTGCTCGGAAGGGCAGGACGAGAGCCTTTCTTCTCTCTCTTACCGCTGTGCAGCACCATTTCCAGAATGTAAACCTTGGCATGCGGATCGCTTTATTGGATCACATTAATGGCTTTAAACGCATAACACCCGCCTCACATTTATACTCTGAGCATATAGCACAGTATATATTCTGGCTGAAATAATGCCGGTTTATGAACATCTCTTACGAGCCTCTCGGCGAGGCACCGAGTCCCAAAGGCCTTCTGCTCGAGCACAGCTCCTGCTGGCAGGCTGCCCCTGAAGCTGTGCCCGCAGGTATCGTCGGGCAGGGAATTATCCATCGGGCTGGCCCATGCCCTGGCGGCCCCACCCCAGCCCACGGGACTTCCCCACGTACAAATTCTGACTTGTCCAATGAACCAAAACAGCAGCAAACTGCTCTGTGGCAAACTGTGGCAATCAGTGAGTCTGACAAGTTTATAGAATGTGAATTTAATAAATCGATTTGGGGATTTATATAAAAAACCCAAATGGATTTGTGTTCTGCACTAGTTTTAACATTCAAGAAGGGCCATGAAATTCAGCTTGCACAAGCTCATCCTGCAAGGGACTTGCAGAATTAAGCCATAATATTTATAGAACCCTATTTCTTCCCAATTAACCAGGAAACTGATTTGATTAAAGTGAAAACCAAATTCTGTTTACTTACATTGCATTTCTGTGGTTGGCTTGCATAACAGCATAAAGAAGATGGCAGCTGTTACTACCACTCTGGTATTAATATCAGAACTGTTAATCGATTTCACAGTTTATACATGGCACAAAGGTCCTTGTGCATGCTGCCTTTCACACAGATTTATTTGTTTTCCTCCCAGCAAGGTGTCCTTGACATGGCAGAAAAAGTCCGTCACCCTCAGTATTTGATTTTAAAAATAAAATAAGGGAATTTTAAGTATGATTTACAAGCAGTGCCAGGCTGATGGCTCTTCTCCAGTGGCTTTTTAATTCAAGCACACAAAGTAACAGGCAATTGCATAGTGAGTGTTCCTACAAGCATCACTTCTGTGCTGGGAGGCTTTGGGGGTTTTTTAGCAGGTTGACCTTACATCTTAGCTCTGAGGTCTTAGACCAGAGGTCCACCAGACACTGTGCCACATAATCCTGGGAAGCTGTGGTGGAAGACATTCCGTTTGTTTAGGTTATCCCGTTTTCTCCCTTGGCTTTGCAGTGCCCGGGATCAAAGCCCCTGACCCCGCTGTCCTCGCGAGCAGCGTCTGTCCTGACCAGTGAGACCATCACCAGGGATCCTTCCACCTGGACTGCAGCTCTGAGATGGGACCTCTGCTCCCCTGCCCTGACGGAGCCGTGCAGTCCCAACTCCCACACCACGTATTGCATTCTCCAGGAAGCAGGTACATCTTGAACCCCCCTTTTCTTTTTCCTGAAGAAATGTCTCCAGTGTAGCCTGCTGTTACTTCTCAGCAGTCAGCAAGGAGTGCTGCCAACTCAGAAGACTTTGATGCTGTAGTGAATGCTGAACTTGTGTGCAATAATAACTTTTTAATTATTTAACTTCTAAGGATTTTAAGGCCCTTGAAATTCAGAACTCTAAACCATGGTGTATTCATCGTCAGCTTTCTGTACAGAGATCAATTTTAACTGCATCACACACAGCTACAAACAGAGCTTCTGCACATTAAAGATGTGCTGGGGCCAAAGAAGACTTTGCAGGTGGACTGACACAATAAAAACCAAAGTTGATTTACATTTAGGTTTTTTATGTCAGAATAAAAGCTGCCCTTTTTGTCCTTCCCCACTTCTGGGAAGGACAATAACAAAACAAAACAGTTCTTTCCTGGCTAGTGAAACACGCTTAGCTTAAGCAAGAAGTGTAACATACACATTCCGTATTTCAAGCCCTGAATTCAGACTAATAACTTTACAGCTTCTGGCAAATACTTAATACTGCCTGTTCCTGCAGTTGCTTTTTAAGGTTTTCACCTTAAATGTTCTGGTAATATATGATCTACAAGAGCAGAGGCTTACATTTCTTGTTTTAGAATACTTACGTTTTTCTTTCTATCACTGTTTAGAATGCAATGGTACTTTATATTTAAACATTCAGTATTAAAAACCAGCTTACAACTAAACTTCCCCTTTTCAGATGCTCCTATCGCTAATCTGTTTGTATTTTCTTGGAAAAACAATAATTTCCTTTCCTGGTTATTAAAATAAGTCTCCTGTTATATTTTGGACTGAAACCACTAGGATTGCTTTTGGAAAGATGAGATCTATTAAAAGAAAGGGATCTCACAGGAGATAACCAGTACTCCAGCCAGAGCAGCAGCTCTGGGGGTGTGGGCAGGAGCTGCTGGGGGACAGCCCCCCCCGACCTGCCCAGCAGCACAGAGCAGCACAGCCCAAGGCCAGCCAAGACCTGGGGCTTCCCAGCCATCTCCTCCCGAGCTCAGTGCCCCACCCGTGTCACCAGCCAGTTCCACAACCCAAGCACAGGCATACTTCCAACTGCAGTGCTGACGGATTTTCCCATGAGCACTGCGGTCTCTTCCGCTCACCAGCACCTTCCGAGTGCTGGGCCAGCAGCCCCTGTCAGCTCCTCGGCAGGCATCAGCCACCTGCACGATTAACATCCCGTAGCACAGCTCAGCAGCCTGGGACACTGAAGAATGCCTGTTTTGTTCTCTTAGTGTGCCATATGTATGGGCCTTTTTCCTTCCTTCTCCTGATATTTATTCAAGTATAGGAGGATTATTTCTGAATTATTCATCATACAGTATCTGATTAGACTGTGGCAGTGCCGGCTCCCACTGCTTAATGAATGAGCCATTAGGCTTTTGCAGATGGTGCCATCAACAGCTCCTCTGCTGTGTGTTCACCTGCATTTACACAGCAAAAGGAGAGTGCTGAACCTGAACAGGGGTTCCCGCTGGTCCCTGGGGGCTGGGCACTGGAGGAGATGCCATGTGACACGAGGGCTGCTGCCCCTCTGCAGGAACAGACACCCAGGCACTCCCTACCAGCAGCAGCTGTGCTCGGACTTCTGCCTTCCCACAGCCCACCCATAAAATGGAATAATCACCTACTAAAATAAGGATAAAGGGGAATCCAAAACATCCAGGGCTGGACTCTGAGCAAGTCAGAGGAACGTAGTGAAAGCTGCTGGCAGCCAATTAAGAAACCTCTGCAGCGGGAAGAAGCTCAATTAAATGCAGCATTGTTTCCAGCAAGAGCTATTTTTCTGCTGTCTTTCCTCTCTTTACCTCAGGAAACACTGTCCTCATGGACAAGGGTGGCAGCAGCAACGGGGCCTGGCAGTGGCTGCTGATTCCAAGCTGCCCATGATGATCTTCCTACAATGGAAGCAAAGTTAAAATCAAGGCACCTTGCTGGTTTGTGGCCTGGGAGGCTTTCAAGTACTCAGACTTTCCATGCTGGTCCTTGGCATCTCCTGCTGGAGGAAGGACATCTGATTCATCCCCACCTACCGAAGATGAGTCAGGATTATACAAATTCCATTTAGTTTGTGTAACAACACTACTTCCCGTGTTGCAAACTTCCCTCTCTGCTGCCATAAAAGTCTCTACTGAACAAACCCCTAAACACACAGTGATCAGCAAGAGATGCCCCCAGCTGAGGTTGGTGCTGGCATGACCTGGTTTTTGGTCCTTCCCTGGGACAGACTGGGGCTATTATCATCATTGCCATTTCTTTCAAATTGCAAATACTGCTGCCTCTACAGTGATTCTTCCACCAAACACAATTTAATAACAACTGAGCTCACTATCAGCTGCAGCTTAAACAACAGCTTGTTGGCTGCTTCCCTCCACTGCCAACCTGCTCCCAAGGTCTGCTGGTCTGCTGCAGGCAGCCCTCTAACTCAAGGTGAATCTCCAGTCCTTACCAGTTAACTAAATCAGCTCTGGGCTTTGGCATTACCCACTTCTGCACCCTCTGCCTGACATGACTTTGCCCATGTTAGCATGGTGAGAGAGAGGGAAGCTGCTTCTCCCCCTTGCCCAGCGAGCGCTCTACTACCCTACAAAAGTGTTAAAGATACTCACAACCTTGTTACCCCATAAACCTCTGCCTCAGAAGTTATGCTCCCACACACCCACCGTGCAAGAACTGGCTCAGCTTCAGATCAGGCACAAATCTACATCTTGCACTGCATGCAAATAATAACCAGGCTGCAAAGGCAACTGCTGAGCACCATCTCGCCACTCATGGTGTTTTTTAGTACTTAGAGCTGTCCAAAAATGTCCATCTTACATAATTAAACCCACTCCAGGTTTTGATACATCAGAATTCTAATTATACCTTTTGTACCTTATATACACACCATGGTTGGAACATCTCAGAGCTGGCAGGCAGATGGAGTTTAACAGGAACTATTCCATCAACAGATGCTACTACCGAGCTCTCTTTGCTCAGTCTGGGAATGAACTGAGGGGCAAGGCAAGAAAACATGTTTTCTTACAGAGCCACCATCTGCCAATCTGAGAAGCTGCTTTCATTAGTCTGTTCAGTAGGAAATCTTGGTGTTTGGGTTTACCCTTACATGAGACAGGAATGAACAAGGTGACATGGAGAATTCATCCAGAGTAAGTATATTTAAAACCACAGTAGGGGAGACTTACAGAATGTCTGCCTCCTGGACAGTGTCCCAGGAGTCTGTGTGTCTAACAGTGACACTTCTTCTAAGACATCATTAATCTCATTCAAAAGTCATCACCTAGAATAGGCAGGCAAACTGTATGGTAAGTGTGCATGAGATGAAAAGGAGTTTTCAATGTATACAACTCTGCAAAGTGAACGAGTCCCACCTCTGATTTATGTGCTGGAATACAGTGAGTGTGCAAACAGCTGCAGTTCTCTACCTGCCAGCACAGGTAAATGGCTTGGCATCAAACACAGCTGTTTTCTGATTAAAATGAACCCACTATTTCCACTAAAAGCAGAACTGATAATCTAAGGGTTGTTTCAAACAAAGTGTTCTCTTTGCAGCTGCAACCAGAGTGCAGCAGACTCTGCATATCCCTAAGGCAGGCGTGAAACAAAACCTACAAAGCTTTGAGAAGCTGCAAAATAAACAAAATACACAAAATAAAACAAAAATGTTTTATAGCAACTGTACTTTCTTAAAAGATTGTTATGCTTCCTACAGACAAAAAAAAGATATCAGATTTGGTGCATTCCCAGTATTTCAAAGCAGTTCTCAAAAACTGCTGGACCAATCCTCAGCTGGTCCTGAGAGGCAGGTACCACAGATACTACTGGCACTCAACAGAAGGGAGAGGAAAAGAGCTGACAGGCACAGACAGGATGTGAACAGAGAAGAATCCTGGGACCACTTTAAACACCTACAGCACCAACAAACTGCCCATTTAGAGGGGAATAATCTGAGCACGTTGTGACAGAGGCTGCTCCAGGACTCCAGGCTGCCTGCTGGTAACCCACAGGAGAGGCACCCACCTCCACAGGACTGGTGCTGTCCTGCCATGCATGCTCAGCATCCCTCTGACAGGGTGGCAGGAAGCTGCCTCAGGAAGCAGAACTAGCTCATGTATAGAGAGGTGAAATAAATCATAACCATCACGTTAAGGCATCAGCGAGCCCAGGAAGCATCTGAGAGCTGCTTGATCTTATGTGTAGTGATTTGCATACCAGGTTGAAGGCTTTCCCTCCCCGTTGCAGGGACTTGGAAGCACACAGGCAGGTGCCAGCAGGGGCTGTGGGAAGGGCACATGGAAGGTCCTGGCCGCTTCCCCCCGCATCCACTGCAGATGTGGGTGTGGAGGCTGGTTGCTGTGGTAACACACACCCACAGGGCTCCTGGGCTCGTGCTCACTGCATGCCAACAAGGATGGCAGAACACATTTTTTCTCATTAGCTCTTAAAATAAACCTAGAATGGCTAAATTGCTGCAATGGTACCCTAGCAATTAATAACTGCCTAATTTCCACAACATGGAGGGGTCCTCACTGCATTCCTAGACTGCTGCAATTATTAAACTAAGAGGGTGATCAATCTTTTTTTTAAAAAAAATAAACCCAACTCCCTCAAACTGCCAACCTGTCCTCCCCCACACCTGACACTATCTCCAGTCCACAGCAAACACCTTGGTGCTCAAAATGCCACACTCTAAAAAGCGAGCAGATCTTACTCCGCCTGAATTAAAATTCTGTGCAAGGCAGGAGCAATACTGAAACCATCATCCCTGCAGCACTCAGGAATTTATGTCAAGGTGAACATGGCCCAGAAACTTAATGTATGGGAGCTGCCAAAGCTCCTAATTAGCTGACAGAATGAGGAGAAGTAGCTGATGCATGAACCAAAGCTGTAACTAGAGAGACAGCAACAGCAGCCCTGAAATCTCCTAGTGGAGAGTTCCACGGGGCAGATGCTCTTCTGGAGCCAAAGAGGCAGTTGCAGGACTCTCAGGATAACAGGTTATTTTTACTCAGGAGGCATCCTGCAGAGCTCTGTGGAGGTCTGTGCCAAACACATCCCAGCTACTGCTGTTCAGAGAAGCTGAGGCTGTCAGAGAGAAGGAATTCCAGTTCAACAGTATCATCAGTGGTCTCTACTGGTACATTACTCTTTTCCACAGTGGGTGAGTAATTCCATACTTCATGTCTTGAAGCCAATATCCTGGAAGGCCCATTGCAGGAACACGCCTCTGATTGTGTGATGCTGGCTGAGCAAGTGCAGTTTGGATGGTAAACACCTGGACAGGAATCTGGTTGGCAGTGGCTGGAGATGTAGTATTCAGCTGCCTCTCTAAGACTCGATTCCACTGAATTATGAAAAGGATAACCAGCCATGCAACAGGTATGAGGACAGTTATTGGTTTTGAATCCATGATGAAGGCCTAATTTAGCAATAAGGGGCTTCCCAACATTAACTTCCTTTCTTTCATCCATTGTATCTTCTATTCCTGAATACTCATAGTGCAAGCAAACAGTGAAGATCAAGTGTTCCTGTAAAAGAGGAAAGGTGGGGGAGAGAACAAGTTATACTTCCAATCCAAATAAACCCTGCAGGAAACCCTTTGAGAGGCCTGGCCTCCTGGAGAAGAGCAACCTTTTTAGGAGCTGAGGACACACACTGGGCAAGACTTGTTTACTGAGGACCTCTTTTGGTCAGTACTTTCTCACAGGACAGTCTGTAATTCCAGAAGCACTTATGTTACCTCAGCTGCCAGAAGCACTGAAGAAGAGATGGCAGGTGCTCATGACACAAAGATACAGAGAGACACTTCACAGTGCCCCAGTCTGCTGAAGGGAGAACCTTCCAAAAACTGCATGCCCAGGAGCACTGGCTGATGATACACAACACTTTCAGCTCCTACTAATGACTCTGTAAGAGGCAGCTCTGCTTCAGGTCACGTTCTTCCTGAACTGCAGTGCATAGGAACACCCTCAGAGTGTGCTATAGATCATCTTCACAAAAACAACCACCTTGGCCAAGAAAATACAGAGGGCCTCGCATGCCGGTTTCAGGATTGCATATGCATCAATTCCCTGGCTTTTACTTTTCAGCTACAGAATTAAAGTCACTAAACTGTGCTATCAGTCATTGCTTCCCTCCAAAGAACTTACTGTGCAGACAATACACAGATGCTTCAACAGAGCTGCAAAGTACATGATTAGTGTCAGTTATCTGAACAAACGTGAGGAGTAATATATATTAACCCTTAGTTTTTGCAGTGAACTCAGCCTGGTGTAGAGGCAGTGTTTGGGAAGGTCCTTTGATACTAAATAGCTTCCAGTTTCCTCAGGAGTTCCTTTATTAGCCAATTTAGGATCCACATCCAGGTCCTGTTGCAAGAAAGAAACGAGAACTTAATCAAAGCTATAGAATTTGTAGATCATAAACCATTACTTATTTCAGTTTTAGAAACTGAAATAAGTTTGGACCCATTTTATTACAAAAGATGCAGTCTGACATGGATAGAACAGGAAATTTTCAACTTCAGTGGAGCAAGATGAGGAGACCCCAAGAGGAAGCACTCACGAGAGCGAAGTCTGTGACGTGGGCTCTGCAAACGGCCATTTCGGGGGGTTTCTGCACCAGCCTCGTGTAGATTATCATGACGTTGGAGAACTCTGCTGCAAAGCCCAGCTGGATCTGAACACCACATTGAAAATCAAGGTACCTGCTTTCTGGAAGCTCTGCGAAGAACACATCATTACAGGCTAAATATAACTCAGCATAGGCATTTGGTATTTTTCTAAAATAGTTTCTGTGTTTTTTTCAATCATTTAACAAACAAAAATTAAGGGCATAATTTCACAAATAAATACCTGCATCTGTGGAAGAGCTGTCTTAGAAATGCCACCCCGACCCTCTGCCCAATCTATCAAAGCAATTTGAAGATGTACCCCAACAACTTTAGGTAAATAAGGTGAAAGATCTTAAACTGCACTGCCTTTGTTAAAAGAAGCTAGAAAGCCTCCAACTCATCTCACCCTTATTTTCTTAGTTGTATACATTGAAAACTCCTTTTCATCTCATGCACACTTGCCATACAGTTTGCCTGCCTATTCTAGGTGATGACTTTTGAATGAGATTAATGATGTCTTAGAAGAAGTGTCATTGTTAGACACACAGACTCCTGGGACACTGTCCCAGGGGGCAGACATCCTGTAAGTCTCCCCTACTGTGGTTTTAAATATACTTACTCTGGATGAATTCTCCATGTCACCTTGTTCATTCCTGTCTCATGTAAGGGTAAACCCAAACACAAAGATTTCCTACTGAACAGACTAATAAATCTGAATGTCTCCCATTTCCATTCAATACTCCATGCCCTCACTTCTCCCCCCACGGCAGCAGGCTCATGTAAGAGCAGTGTCCCCTACCATGAGCCTTGGCCCACTGCAGGTTCCGTGCCAGCGACTCTGCCGAGGCTGTGCTCTGCCGCACGGGGTCTGTCAGCGCCCTCCTCTCCGACAGGCTGCTGCGGATCTCCAGGGCTTGCCTGCCCTTGGTCAGGGGACACTTGCCCATATCTGAAAGGAAGGTGCAGACAGGTTCTTTCAAAATCAATGCTGCTGCCATTCCAACTGAATTAAGTCCCTTGCTGCAGTGCTGTGTGGTTGGTTGCTGTGTTTATGCCAGCGCCAGCACATCCATCAAAAGCTGCAGCTCTTCCTTCCCTGAAGGCCAAGGCACCATTCCTGCTGCTGCAGGGCCCTGAGGGTTCACGTGGGGCCTGGCCAACCCCCTCCCCTGTTCCTCAAAGCCAGATCAAGCACTATCACAGCTCTGAGTGGGGAAGGGCCTAATTAGAGTGACTGATTTCAAGAACATGAATAATTCCAGTCAGAGATTTCTAAAGGACTGGGGGGCAAGGGGAGTATTTTAAGCATTGATAAAGGGCCCAATATTGTTTATTTAACAGCCTCGCTAATGATCCATATGACAGGACAGAGTGCAAAGCTTGGCAAGTTTGCAGATGGTTAAAAACTGAGAGGAGTGGCTGATATCCCACAGGACTGTGCTGCCCTGGCTGTGGAACTGGGCAGAGAGGAATCTCATGGAGTCCAACAGCAGGGAACACCTGCACCCAGGCAGGAATGATGCCCTGCACCTGTGCAGGGAGAGGCCTGACTCCCTGGGACAGAGCTCTGCAGGGAAGCACCTCGGGGGCCTGGGGGCCAGCAAGCTGAGCACGAGCCAGCACTGCACTCTGGTGGCAAAGGCAGCCAGCAGGAAGCACAGTGCCAGCAGGGCCTTTTCCCTGGGGGTATTTACATGGAACACTGGCAATCCTAGCACTCCTCTGGCACATTTACAAGTGTCTTCAATTTACCTGTGTGGTCCCTGACACTCAAGACTGGGAATACTGACAGCAGCGCCTGTCACACTGCCCAACATGTCAGTCCTTCTCTCCATTCTTGAACAAAAGACAGACTGGGCAAAGCTCTGTGACCTGCAGCTGATGAGAGACATCCCCTACAGAGCCAGCCTCACACTGGCTGATCTGGGCCAAAATGGCTGGCCTGTTCTTCTGTACCTGGAGCAGATGTTTGCACAGGAGCAGCACGTGTTCCCTCGACCTTTTTCACTTTAGCACTTTTCCCATCAAATCTAAAATACAATTACTGAACCAGGCATTTGAAAGCAGTGCATTGCCCTATTTAATGCACTTAAGAGAACTTACTGTTCTCGACAGAGAACAAATCATTATCATCACTATAGCACTCTGGGGCAGGTAGGACTCCATTAATTGTTTAAATGAACTTGCAAAGGACTGGACTACCACAGGCAGCTGGAACCACAGGACAGAAGAGCATTTTTGTCAATGGACAATTCAAAGCTCCATGAGGAAAGATACTCAGAACAAATAAGGTTCACTAAAGTGTAAAACTGCACACTATTAAAGAAGCTCAGATCCCTTTACAACACCAAGAATGTGTTAATGTGCTGCCCAGTAGCAGCTGCTTCTTGATAAAAGCTGCTATTTGATCAAAACACAAGAAGAAAGAGCTTTAAGTAGTGTAACACATTCACCATGGGAGGAAGAACATGTAAGCAAAGTTGTTTTCAGCAATGCAGGCTGAGGAGACTGTTAGTGCAGTAAGCTGGAGTTCACCTTCTGCAACCTCATCAAGCAGAACAGTGATCTTCTTGTCTTCTAACAAGCGCTCCTTCAGGAACTTCATGAAGATGCCATTGGCCAACCCCGACTGCTGAATTTCAAAAGCTTCTGCTCCTTGGCACCTGTGAGATCACCAGCATCAGACAAGGAACAAACACTGCAACATCTGCATGGTGAGGAGTAAAGTTGTGCTGGGAACGGGGGAAGGAATTTCCTACAATTTGAAAACCAGGTTGTGTCCAAGGCCAACCTGCTCTTTGTGTTCCCTTGCAAGCAGCTCACGGAAGGTTTCCCTTCCAATGGCACCACACACCACAGCTGTTTATCAAACTCCTTATAGGAGGAGCTTCAATTTATCATTGAAGATTTTATGAAAGCTCTTGACTACTTCTATTCAGCAGCTTTTGCACTTGCAAACTGCCCGAGGTTACTGGTCTGTTACCACCACAGCACTGTTCTGGAAAAGGGCAGCTGTACAATTTCAGTGCTCACTTCTGTGGCACACAAGAAGAAAAATTTCCTTACGTTGCATATCCAAAAACAATATTGGCTGTAACCTTCAGAGCATCCAAGATAAGAACTGTGTCATCATATTCATTTCTACAATAAATGGAAACACAAGGAAGTCAATAAAGGTAACAAATTCAAAATTCCAGAAAAGCAGAGCTCACAACCAGGAATTTGTTTCACTCCTACAATTCTGGAATGAATCCTGACTGCTAAAAGACAAAACTCAGCACCATCATGTTATAGTAACTAGCAGAGTTGGTCTACAATCTCTGCAAACCCCATTTCTGATAACTGCCCATTTTATGTTATACCAAAAGCTATGATTTTTTTCTAACTTTTCCCCCCCACAGGGTGTCTGCATAGTTAGCACAAGGCTTATGTAGATGGATTTTCTATTTGGATACAGACTGTGAACCTGAATTGGGTCACAGGCATTTCATTAGCACTGAAGTTTAGAGGCTCGACAGACACCAAGGCACCAGCACTTTTCTGTTATGAAACATTCCTGAGAGACCAATTGCCAGAAGTGCTGACTGAAGAGCTGATTTCAAGTGCAAGTTTAATTGGGCATGTAGTTTCTCAACACGGGAAGAACACAGTACTTTGTTTAGAAAAACCCCATAAATCAGTTGGGTTTTAAGCTCTAAATAAAGATACAACATCCCCAGCATAAAAGCAAAATCCATGGCTCTGAAGAGTTCTAAAATAAGCACTTCACTTGAGCCCTTCTGCCAAATTAACATGCCTTTGATCACAGGGGTTCTCCTTCCTCCTGTAATGAGGGCGGATAACGGTGCAAGGGGAAAGGGTCACGTTCCTCCTTTAAGATGCCCAATTTCACTTTTATCTCATCAGACTAATGGTCTATAACTTTTAAGCAACAGCAAAAAAGAAGAAATAAATGTTGCTGGAATCAGGAGGCAGGTATCCACCCACAGGGACAGAGAGCCAACCTCACAGCCAGTTCCCCGAACTCGAGTCATTACTCCCTGTCCTGTGGAGCAAAGCCACCCCTGAACCCCCGCTGAGGAGCAGCGGTGACACCTTTTCCGACACATGTCCAGCAGGAACACGTTGAGCCCCGTCTCCTTGTGCTGCATGCGGCGCAGGATGTCCTGCACGCACGGGCAGTGTGCTGACCGGTAGGGGTTGGGAGCGTCCACGGGAACCATGAAACTGTTGCCGTAGTTTTCGTAGCCGTGGCCGGCGTAGTACAACAGACCTGGGTACAGAACAGGTGTGACTGAGAGCACGGGGAGCACACAGGAGCACTCCTGCACATCTCAGCGTGTCAGAGCCCTCATGCACAGCGGGACTGAGGTCACTCAAGCCACTCCAAGCTGGGTTTTAATATCAATATGCTTTTGTTAACACAGGAAGGGAGGGGAGGCAGGGGCCAGCCACTGGAACATCGACTCCACAGCACACGGACACAATGGATTTAAAAAAAAGCAAATATCACACATGCAATAGAATCAATCAGATATTTGCATCAAACACACCGAGTTAAATACTCTTAAATGCTTTAAGTAGTTATGACCTCTAACAGAAATAGTCTGTTGTGTATGATGTGTAACTCACAGATGGGAGCAAGGAAATGTGCCAACTGTAAAACATCTTCTCCACGTGTGCAATTACAAAGCTCTGAGCAGCAGTAACTCTGCAGATTTTGTAGACAGAAAAAAACCCTGCTGAATAGTTTGGTAGGACTCCAGAGCACATCCCCATTACCAAACTACCAGCAGCTCATGTTCAGTTGATTGCAGCTACATCTCTTAGTTACAGACTGGGTTACTTCTGGGTCTACTAAACAAACAAATTCTTTGCGTGCTTTCCTAGCCAGAAATGATTATCCTGCCATCATCTCCCTCACTTGCCAGTACACAACAGTCTACAACATTTTAAGATTTAAAATCTTCAATAAAACATGAAATATTTTTGTAGGAAAAAAACCCCAAACATGTCATGGAATTAAAGACAGCTTTTCTGAACCCTGAAAAAGGAAACTGCAAGCCAGGGCTTAGATTTTACTTATATGAATAAAGATGTCCACTATTAGTCATATCAATTTGCAGTAAGATTAGATGTTCTTAGAATTAATAACCTCCACTGCCAAAAAATGCAGTTAAGAGAAGCTTGTATGATTAAATTTGATTTTCTTATTGCCTGTTCCCAGTGCTGGCTTTCCTTAATGATGCAAATTCCATCTTTTAAAAAGACTTTTTATTTATCTATACAGAGCAGTCTACGGGCCAGCTCTGCAATATATACAGTATGTAGTGTGCAGCTGAACAAAGCTAACAGAAAAGTGACAATTTAGGCTGACTGGGAATCTATCTGAGTGTATACTCTGTAAGTCACTGCACTGACTGCACTCCTTTGCTGTCCTTGGCAGATGCCTGTGCTGTGGCACCAGTACCTGCAGCACTGACCGTGCTGAGCTCAGGATCAGAAATACATCCCTGCATACCGGGGTAAGTGGAGTAAACATGTTCACAGGGGCTCAACAGAGACTAAGGCACAACAATTTTAAGTAGGCTCAAGTTCCTCAGAGACGTCAGCATTTAAGTGGTATCTGCCTCTCTCTCTCTCTCTCTCTTTTAAAAAGAAAGCAGCCTAAATATTTTTAGCCTTTCAAACATCCGGGTCTGTGCTTTTACCCTGGGTGGAATACAATGTTAATTGCACCCTGCATTTAGAACAGCACAAACCAAGACATCAGAGGAGGCAATCATCATCACTTTGTTTACCACTCCTGCCCTTAAGGACCAGTATCTGAAATGCCACTTTCCTGGCAGCTGGCCAGAATTACACAACTTAGCAGGCATCAGGAACACATGTAACAGGGACCAGACAGCAGCAGCCACTGTGCCTCTTCTATTTGAAGCTATGCCCACTAGAAATGCTATAAATCATTACCTATTTGTGCACTGACAGCACCTTTTATTGGCTTTAAGCTGTTAATAGCCACTATGCAGAAAGGATAAAGTGACCATTTAAATTGAAGTAGTTATTGCCAAACACCACTGAAAAACTGCTCCGTTTACCTTTTATATCAAGTGGCTGGAAATGCACGACTGCAAAAATATGTTGTGTAAGAGCTTTCATGTGGTGCTGCTGAGAAACCCATTAAAGCCTTTCTGTGCTTTATTTTCTACATTCATGACAACAATTACAGAAAAAAATTGAGAAGGTGCAAGAGTCCCAAATGTACCAGCACATCTATTCCCCAGGGAGTAAAAAAGCAGACTGCTCTCAAGAAAGCCTCGATACTCCTGCCAGGCTGAGGCTTCGTGTCAGGCAGCTTTTGGCTCAGACAGAAATGCCCAAATGTCAGAGCAGCCAGTGCTGCTCAGAGCATCAGGTAACACCTCCATAAAAAAGTCATGATAGCAAATAATCTGACCTTGTGTTCCAAAAAAGGATCCAATAATGTTTTCGTGAATGGGCTTTACTACAGGAATTCTGCAATTTAAATAGGGACACTGGCAAAACTTTTTGCTCTCTGTTCTAAGTCATTTCTCAAGGAGTTTATACAATCTTAGCCTTTAGAAAAATGACAAAATAGTGGCAGTCAGCTGAAAACTCAAAAGCCCACAGAAGAACTTTTCTTACGCTCCCAACCAGATCATTCCTGGCCTTTTCCACACAAGACACGAAGGTTTTTGCTCTGTGCATCAATTCCACCTGCCCTCCCCCAGAGCTTGCAGTGCAGTTATAGGTGTGGTTAAAGAAAAGAGTTCAAACCTCTGATCTGTTCTAAAAGTAAAGAAACAAAAACATTTTAAGCCAAGTCAAAGGCTGTGCTGGTGGGTGCTTTTCACTTCCTCTCCCCATTCTGCACACACCCTATGTACCACGAAGGCTGTTTGGCCATCACATGTAGAGAGCTGGCAGAGGTAAATACCAGCTGTTTGTGCACTTGATACGTACCACACTGACCTACTTCAGAGGGGATTTTGAGTGTTCTTACCATATACTCCTTTGTCCAGGAGAAGTAAAAATTCATCCACCGCGTTCCGCATCTCAGATTCAGTAAGGTCCAGTAAAGAAACGACTTTGAAATCCAGCTGCCTCAGCAAACTGGTCAATTCATAGACATCTACCATGGGAGCCTTGAGCTGGGGGTGATTCCAGTAGCTCATGTTTCCTATTAACAGAGCCACCTTGTCTGTGGCTGCCAAGACACAGGGAGAAAAGAACACGTCACGTTTATATATTCCAGGGGTCACTACCTTTAAAAGGAAGGTCTTCCAAAGAGAAAAGAGTATCCAGGCACAATATTTCCAGGCACAGTATTTTATGTGATTTCAAAAGCCTTCCTACATCAATAATACAGCTCAACTCTCTTCTTACCTCAAAAAAACCCCAACCTTACCAGCTTGGGGGGAGCACCTAAACTCCCCCTCACACTGATGAACCTGAAAGAGTGGAGAAGCTTGGACAGAGGCACAGTTTACTCCTGGAAGGGCAGGCAAGCATTGTAAGGGACTGTACCAATGCCCACAGGTCTCCCTCCCTGCAGCTCTCTACGTGCCCCACAGGTCTTGCACTGGCAGTGTCAGAAGCAGCAAAATCTGTTTCCAAGATGGGAAATACATGTTCCAGCTACAAATCTACTCACCAACAGGTCTGTGACTCGACACTTCTTGTGGGTCTGCTTGGAAGAGATGAAAAGAGCACTGTCAGTGACTACAGTTGGAGCTGCAACACCAGAAAATGAACTGCATGCTCCCCACAGCTATCGTGGAGAGACACTGCTTTGCCTAACACCTTACTGAGTTAGCACAAAAAAAAGGGCTCTCTTTTGTTTTGGTGGCTTTGGGGGTGTTTTGTTGATGTTGTGTTGTTTACAGCCAGACACCTTACATCATCTGAGAAAGCAGCAATGTACTAAGAGTCCAGAGAAACTAGAGACAGGAAAGCAAAGATAATTCCCTCTGTATGAGTGCACGTGCAGTGCAGTAAGACCAGACTTGGGTGATTTTACAAAGATAATAGCACCCCTATAATTCACTATATGCTTCAAGTCAACCTTTTGGACCCAGGAAGCTGTGCTGCTCTTAACATGATACCTCCCCCTATTCAATTCCTAGTTACAGACACATGCAAATACTGTAAAGTATATATTGTAACCCAGCTAGGCTTCAGTGACTTGTAACATAAAAATGAGATGCAAAACTAAAGTTTTTCAAAACTTATCACTGACCTGATTCTTGAAGATCATTAAAATCTTCTGCAAAGAAACACACCAATAAGATCATCATTTAAACAATAAGCAAAAGCAACATTTTTATTAGTAAAAATGTAAGTGTCATGCCACTAATAATCAAAGCTGAACACGGAAAACAAGCTACTTTTCTAAAATACTTCTGGCTTTGCATTTCTGCAAATGTAATCTTTCGTGTCTATTCCACCCAGAGAAGAGAAAACCCAGCAATGATAAAGCCATGCTAGACCAGCATTACAGCACAGCAGAGCTAAAAACCAAGGGAGGGACACTCCCTACGCTCCAATCCCACAGGCATGCAGGCAGCTCGAAGGAGCAAGGAACAAGGCATCAGAATCACCCCTTTGAAGAGGATATGCTTGAAAGACTGCTGAAAAAGCAACATCCTGAGCAAGAAATCTTACTTTGGGAAGCCACACGTATTCAGAAAGACTTCAGACACAATTTTGAAATATTCTAAGCTACCACAGGTTTCACCTCTTTATTCTGAGAGCACTGGAAACCACGGAAAAGAAAACCACTGTGTCTGAAGCCCCAGGGATGTCTCAGAGCAGGCCTGCTGTGAGCAGCCTTACACTGTTCTACTGATCCCCTGATGGTGTTGCAGACTCTGAGGAGCTCAGCCAGCAAGGGATGGTGCAAACAGCAAAGGTCATAATACACTCCTTCCTCCCCATGGCAGCAATGCAGAGGAGAACAGAAATCATCCTCATGAGGTTGCTGGAAACACCTCTTGCAGACAGAGTGCTGACACTGGAGCTCTCTAAGATTACCCAGGTTCCTAAACACCTCCAGATTTTCTTGGATAGGATGTTGCCTCCTGAGCCCAGCCAAAAACCTCTCCAGATCTTTACATTCATTTGAATAGCACAGGAGAAAGCAGCCTGGTTTTTCTCCTGTACTCTAGATCCTGGCATCCAGGCAAAGAAGAGAAAAGCACATGCAAAAGGAACACTGCATCATGCATCAGTGCCTTAAACTAGACCGAAGCTCTTCACCCACACATGCTTTTCAGCAACCCATCGTCCCCTCACTGACTTTTCAACATTGATTCACAACTAAAGGTTTACTTTACCTTCTGTGCACTCCACTGCCATTGCTTTCCTTCCTTGTGTTTTAAGGAGGGGGAAAATTGGAAGACAAGTGCTCTCAGTTATTAGTGTTAGCATACGAGGTGGGAGACAAAGGTCACTGTCAAGCTGCTCTGCAATCATTTTACAGCAGGACAAATCTGCACTGACCACAACACTCTACAGCACTAATCACTGAAACCTGGGACTACTACACCAGGATATTCCTCAGCTTAGGAAAGAACTTGTGAGGTACATACTAGTATTCCCAGATAGATCTGGAAGCTGTACAGAGATCTGCTCCTCTCCAGTTCCCTGAAAACACGTGCACACACACTGAAATGTGTTCTATTCATTCATTCTGCTTGCAATGAACAACCTCACCTGTCCTGTATCAAACAGAAAAACTCCTCACCTATAATGACTTCTACCTTCTTGCTGTCTTCATCCTCGTGGTCGTTGAATACGTGACACCAGTATGTCCCTTGATGTTCCACGTCCACAGAAGTGACCTGTGCAAGTACCATCCCAGTCATCCCCACAGACCCCAAGACAACACCTGTAGCAGGTATTCAAGCCTTGCATTTAAGCCCCCATGCAAGAAAAAGTAAAAACTAAAGAAGCACTTGGAGCAAGCGCTTCTGTCAGAGGTTAGTCAAGACTATGGAGAAACTGTTTTCTTCAAGAAAGCTTTCTGTGATAAGTTCAAGGTGGTTGCACATCGGCCCCCAAGGCTGGCCCATTGCAGTAACTTACTGTGTAGACATTTTTGCTCCCATTTGCCAAGGGAAATCCATTTCTGAACCACTGGTAATGAGGAATTGGGTTTCCAACAGCTCCACATTCCAGTACCAAAGCATCCCCCACTGTCAGGTTTTGTGGCTGAGGCTGAACACAGATGCACAATTTGTTTTGAGGCAAACCCACCACGCTCCCTTAAAAGAAACAAAAAGGAAGAAAAAAGAAAAGAAAGGGAGAGACAACCTAAGCACAGCTACAGAGGCCCAAGTTCCTCTAGGAAGTGGGAGGACAGAGCTTCAGAAGACAGTGGTTCTGCCACTCACCATGAGATGCACCGCGGAGCTCACAGACCTCCAGGCGTGCCCACCGACTGAACACGAAGGAACAGCCACTGTTCACTCGACAGATGTAAAAGCCAGAATCCTTTACACTCACTGGATTCAAAACCAGCTCTGGAGAATCACCATGGGGAACCTGAGTCACAGGTGAACCAAAAACACTGAAATTTAGATTGGTTTCATCTAAACCAGGATCAAGCACTACAATATTTATTTCCATGTCCATAAGACCAGCCTCAACTCCTTCACATACTTGAAACTTATTGCTAAGCTGAGAGACAACTAAACTTGCAGCTTCCTTTCTGTCCCATTCCAAAATTAGCCCCCAGGGATGAAGTGGTTTGAATATAAGGAATCACCACATTGTTTTAGCAGATTCCTAGGGTCACCATCCAGCAATCTTCTCTCATTGTAAATAAGGGGAAGAGTCTTAGAAAGAAAAAGGTATCATCCAAAATCATTACCTGTTATTTTCACTATTGCAAAAACCTGCACTGTTTATCAACTATTACCTCTTTTTCCTGCTTGAACCACTGGTAGTGCACAAATGGGTGTCCTGTTGCCCAGCAACACAGCTTGACCACCTGACCAGAGAGCACTGCTTGAGAGTCTGGCTGTACAACAATCTTTATACCTTTAAAACAGAATTTACACATAGCAAAGTTGGGAACAAATACAAGTCCACCCTGCATGTCCATGCAGGCAAGTTCAAGCCCACAACAACACTGTACAAAGGCTGTTTATCTACCTGGCTTACTTTTAATCGCAGAATCAGATGAGCCAATTACCTTGATAATCACATGGATACCAATTATCAGAATTCAAGCACTAAAGATGTTTTTATCTACTGCAGAAAACAAGCTACCTGAGTGTTTCCAGTGTAAAACCCTGAGCTGCAGCGAAAGCACAGGCCCAGCACTGACCTGCATGGCCGAGACACTGGAGAGCCTCTGTGTGCTCCAGGGCCTGCAAGGACTCCACCAGCTCCACCACCGTGCACCCACGATCTCCCAGCAGCTTCAGGAGACTCCAGCTGGGACTGCCTTCTGGCTCCAGCACTTGGAGGGAACACTGCTCCAAATCCAAAGGGCTACGGAGGAACAAAAGAAGGACATGGCACAGACCTTCTTAACACTCTTTGCTCAGAAAGGAGCTGGGTTAACAATCAATTGTAGACAAACAAAAAGATTTTTAAAAATAGACATAGGAAATTCCTTGCTGATTTGGACATATTTGTAGTATTTCCTTCAAGTTTCATGAGTTCAGAAATTATACAGTGACAGAAATTGGAATTAGTTATTTGTAAGCCACAAGGTAAGAGATGCGTGTACCTCACAAGTCTAACCAAATGCACTGAGAAACCTTCTAATTTTCACTTTTTAAGGTATCAGCAGAAAAACTAGTACAGCACCCATCATTTCCATGTGCCTAATTCAGAAGCGGTAAAGAGCAACTCAGTGTCTAACTTCAAAGTGCAGGAAGACTGATTTTAGTTTTTAGAACAAGCGAGTGGTGCAGCCCAGCCAATCACACATCGCTGCAGCGCAGTGAACTGCGCCTGAAGCTCTTAGTTTAAACTTTAGTGAAAAGTCTTCACGCACTTCCAACCACAGCAGATTCAAAGGACTCAGATAATAAGGACATGGAGACAGCTACAGAAAGGGAATGCAAGTTTACGTATCCCCACTAAAGAGATTCATCAGCGTTTCTTTCATTAAGTCGCAGTGCCACGCCAACCTAGGGGCGAGATACCGTCACTTATCAAACGGACCTTCACAGTGTTTCACAGGAAAACACAAACATCCAACTCCCGGCCCGCGCAGTGACACCGCGGGGCAGCGCTCGCCGCTCCCCGCGCCCCTACCTCAGCCGCACCGTGCCTCGGCTCCCCGCTCGCTGCGCCAGCTCCCGCCAGCCCTTGCCGGGCGCCGCCCGGTCCAGCAGCTCGCTGAGCCTGCGGAGCAGCGGCTCGGCCAGGCGGCCGAGGGGCAGCGGCCCCGCCGCACCGCGGTCCATCGCTGCCGGCAGCGCCACAGCGCCCGGAAGGAAGCGCCGCGCGGGGCGGGCGGGACGGGCGGGGCGGGACCGGTGAGGGGAGCGGGGCGGGTGGGGCGAGTCCGGCTGAGGGGAGCGGGGCAGCGGGGGCGAGGCGGGCGAGGCGGGCGAGGCGGGCGAGTCCGCTGAGGGGACCGGGGTAGCCGGGGCGGCCCGGCCGGGTTCGGCTGAGGGGTGCGGGACGGCTGAGGGGAGCGGGGCAGCCGGGGCGGCCCGGACGGGTCTGGCTGAGGGGAGGCGGCCGCCCCGTCCTGAGGGGACCCCGCCATGGCGGGGCAGGAGACGGGCCCCCCTCGCCCCGGCCCTGTGGACACTGTGAGGGAACCGAGCGGGTTTTGTTTTGTTTCACCCATTTTGAAATGGGAACGTTATGAGTGTGCCTCAGGGCGAGACCTCCTGCAGCGTCCGCAGCTGGCCCCGAGGAGGCCGGAGATGGTTGGACAGGCGGGAGCTGGGCCGCAAAGCGGGCAAAAAGCACACAACGCTGAGGGCAGGGGTCGCGCTCTGAGGAGAAACAGCCTTATCCACCTGCGGCCGGCACGGCCATCGATTCTTCTCCGTGCCACAGCTTCCTCCCACCCTGCACAGTGTCCACACAGGCAGGTGTGCAGCTTAAGGCTCAGGCACCTTGTGTCCTTCAGCGTGGGAGAACAGGGACGGCCTGGGAAGAGCCTCCCAAAGAGATGTTCCCGTGGCTGCTCTCCATCACTGCTAATGGACAGATGAGTGGGGCAATGATCTGAAGGGAATTGTTATCTCTCTGGAGTTGCAAGTTGCTCAAAGTGGACTGAAAGTGCCTTAGAAAGTAATTTTAATTAACACTTTTAATCAGTGATCAAGCATTCAGGTTGTTCAGGGAGGTGCTAGGTGCCCCATCCCTGGAAGTGTTCAGGACCAGGTTGGATGGGGCTTGGTGCAATCTGGTCTAGTGGAAGGTGTCCCTCCCGATGGCAGGGGGGTGGAATATAAGACCCTTAAAGGTCTCTTCCAACCCAGACTATTTTATGATATAAACGTGGCTGCCTCTCGTCTCTTTGGGGGTTATTTTGGCTATTAGACTGTTACATAAAACAGATATCCCTGTTGCTATTCCTGAATGATGGTGTTTGGAGGTGCTATATTTATTGCTGAACACACCAGTTTCCTATCTGGGTCTAGATAACACTGGGAGTAAGAAGTATTTAGCACGGTAGTATCTCATAACCAGTTTTAGCTGCCATTATTGCAAAATGCTTAAAAAAAATCCTGGCACAAAACTTGCTTTTCAGCCCTTTCCAGATCCTTTGAGCTCAGAGCAGTTTGTGCAATTCATTGAAGTTCCTCCTGTGTGAGACTTGGCTCCTTGTGTAACAGGATTGGGAATACTTTCTTACTTCAGGATTCACCTTTTTGCCTTTGAGGGATGTGAATCACAGGTGAATTGTTAAAAGTCCACTATGTAGTGATTGTTAAAAGTCCACTGTCCACCTTTGATCTCCTCAGCCTGCTTGTTAGGCACTGTGGATTTTCTCACGCTCAGCAGAACTTTTGTGTGCTTAGCCTCCAGCAAGTAAGAAGTTCCCCAGGTGCCTAGCAGAGCAGTCAGGCACGCTCTCCAAAAAACAATCCAGTGCTTTAGTGTGAAAAGCTAAGGCCAACACTTCCTCTCTCCCTCAGCCACGAGGAAATTCCTGTGGACTTCTATGGCAGTAGGATGTGCCCTCTCCTCACTGCCAACTCCCTGTCTGCTGGAGGTTTTCTCAGGAAGGGCCATCTGCTGCATGTAATGAAATCGTCTCTCTTAAAAGTCAACCTGTTGAGGGATCAGACTCTCTGCCCTGAGGTCACAGCAGCAGAACACCCCCGAAGCCGGCGGCTGCTTCCCGGCTCCCAACACCATGCACGAGCGCAGCGTCCTTTGTCCTGCAGCACCAGGTCCCAGCCCGGGCCCAGCCTGCTGCTAGAATGCCCAGGGAGGGCCCTGCGGGTGAGTGTGCCTTTGGGGGCTCGGGGGGATTGCACTGCAAACGTTACTCGGCTGCTTTTTGCTCCTGGGAATCGTAACAGACGAGTGAAGGAATAAGGGCAAGTTACGTTATTCTTAAGGCATTACACGACTGTAGTGACTTGTAGTGTTATTGAACAGGAAATAGGATTTGTTATGTGCTCCTGCTAAAGAATAGTAATTTTTCCATATCTTGATAGACTGATTTTTTTTAAATGCATTGCATCTAGAATTCTGCTCAATGTTTCTAGAATTACACTGGTACTATTTCCACCGAGTCTCAGCAATATAAACTTGCAAAAGTCATATGAAAACAAGCTTCCTTCTCTGAAGAATGTGTAAGTGATACCAGGTATCCTGAAAAATGCATTTTATTTGTTCTAAATACATATTGCGTGTTCTAATACTCAGTAGGTAAAAATTTTCTTCCATTGCTGAGAAAAAAAATCTGGTCACTTAGCAGAAATAGATGATTCTCAGGCTGCATGAATTGCTCAATCTGACGGGGTCAGATGCTTGGCAGATGTTAAAAATAGATTAAGACAGATCAGTGTGAAGAGTTGTGCTGTGATTGCTTATTTTAATTACTCCATGTTAAGGTCTTTGTTAGAGGCATGCAGAGCCAGTCGTTTATTATTGCATTTAGCCAGTGAATTATAGCTGGGGTGTTTTTATACCATGGGGCTGTTCACGGTGGGTGGGGCACTAAAACAGAAAAGTTGTCCAAAAGTCTCGGATGCTGGCAGTTGAAGAACCACAACATATCACAGTATTTTTGGCAATGACATATTTTGGTGATAGTTGGTTTAGGTAGTGCAGTGGTTTTTCTGGTTTGATTTCTGACAGTGTGCACTCCTTGACAAATATGCTGCTCCAAGTGTTCCATTTGACTGCGGTGTCTCGAAGGATTTATAGAAGAATAGTGTGGTTGTAGTTACTGTTTGTTACTTTGGTTTCTTTTAAAGAAAAAGCTTAAAGAGAGAACATGAGAATAAGCATTTAAATACAAGAAAACATTAATGGGAAGCTTTTTTTTAAAAGTCAAGTTGTATGTTTCTGATCATAAATGTATTGTATGTGTTTCCATATAGGGAATATAATACCTCACTTAAGAAATGCAAGTGGGTGTGTAATGTCTGTGTTTATTGCATAACTGGAAAAGTCTATGTTTTGTTCTGCTTTGGAAGAAGAAGAATGTTAAACGTAAAAAAATCTCTTTTGAGAGGTGCCCTGTATGAGGAACTAAAAAAATGTGTATATTCCCAAATATAAAATGGTTGGCAGGGTGGGAACATGGATTGGATGGAATTACAGCTGTTGGTTTCTTAGAGGAGAGTTGCAGCTATACAAACCATATGCAAACACTCTGCAGGAGAGTTAAGGCATGTTTGAGCAATATTTCCAGGGAGAGCAGCAAGGGAATTAGCATTAACCTTGGAATATAATGGCACTGGAGCACAACACTGAGATTTCCCAGGTGGCAGGGTGTGTGTTGTACACACGGTGCTGTAGTTGGTCATTTTGGGAAGGATCTGTGAGGTCACTGCAGTGATTTCTGCGAAGGATCCATGAGGTTATTGGCGTGATTTCTGTAAAGGAGCTGTGAGGTCGTTGGAGTGATTTTTGGGAAGGATCTGTAAGGTTTTTAGAGTGATTAGGACTATGGCATCTTCATTTCTCAGCTCCACCTCGTCCCACCTTTTAGACACTACTGTGTGAGACTTTTCTTGGGATCCTGTGGCTAGTGGAGATTCCTTTCTGCTTTTTTTTTTTTGTGTGGTTTCTGTTCTGCTTTTGCTGCTTTCTGCCCCTTTAATCAATATTTCTGAAATCCTGCTGTCCGTACCAGCGAGCTTTCTGGTTGGATCTGCATAATGTATGACCATTTCTGTTCATCTTAAAGAAAGGTTCTGTGGTGATTAGTGGTTTGGTTTGGAGATTTTTCATGTTTATCTTATGTGAAGTCTAATTGTACCCACCAGCTTTCTTTGTGGTTTAGCTACCTGCCAATGTAACATTTCTCTAAAGGGAGGTATGGAAATGTATATAATATGCCAGGCATGTGGAGAAGCAGCTGTTGCTAAATCTAACATTTGGTAGGATAGTCTAGGGGATAAGAATTGTTTTGCAAAAGAACAAATCCAGATCCCAAAGTTTGGCCTGGAGTGGAGGTGATAGTAGGAAACTGTGCTGTCAGTTGGGGAGTTAATTGTCTCAGACCAAGAAGCTCAGAATAAAAAACAAAGCACAAGCTCCAAATACTCCAGTGACTTTCTAACCAGGCTCTGTCTGCTGGAGAAGTGCTGCAGGAACAGGGGAGCAGACTGCATTACACTCACATCCCCATCCTCCTCATGTGTGTACAGAGAAGAAAGACTGGGCTTCTGAGTGCCAGAGTTTGGTGAAAGTTAATCCTTGCCCGGCTAAGGCCAAGGGATCTGCCAGACTTGGTGTGGCTGGGGCAGAGCAGTTCCTGCAGCCATGGCCCGTGTGCTCTGAGGCACAGGGTGGTTATGGGGCTCTCCCTTTGTGTTCAGGTACCCCTGGCCCCGTGTCAGCTCGGTGTAAAGACACCAAAGTGTCAGCTGATGAAAGGATGTTTCTGAATGTGAAACACTGTGGAATTATCAGTGTCATTGCCCGGGGTGTTCCAATGAGATATCCCTGGGTGGGCTCACCCTTCCCACTCCTTCGTGCTGCCGTGGGTGTGAGGCAGGTCCCAGGGGGCCTTTGGGGGTCATGGCATGTTTCCATCCGGGGCTGGGCACAGATCAGGTGCCCATTGTGCCGTGGATCGAGGGGTGGGCACAGATCAGGTGCCCATTGTGCCGCGGGAATGCGCAGGAGGGTCCTGGAGCTGGAGGTGGTGATAAGGGGAGCCAGTTCCTGGGGGTGGACAGACAGACAGATCCTGGGAAGGGCAGGGAGGAGCAAGTGCAGCTGAGAGATAGGAAGGAATCCTATTGAATAAGGGTGTGGGCTGAGTAGGGCTGCACAGGGAACTGAGATTGCATGATGAATAGACAGCAAAGAACAGAAGAAACTGCTGAGAGGCCATAAAGGGGATTCTTTCCACCCACTCTGGAGGACATGAACCTCACAGAAAGACACAAATTCACTACTGGACTGGTACAATGCACAAGCTTTCTGTAGGAATAATTTCCATGAATATAAAATTACCTACGAAGGAAGATTTGTGTTTTGGTTATAACTAAATAAATGAGGGGAAAATGTGATGCGAGAAAGGAAAATTAATAGCCATTTCTTACATTTAATCAAATTTGTATAGTTTTGTCAGTAATTTTTTTTCTCTTTGGTGACATTGGGATTAAGCCTGCAGCTTTTTCTGAAATCAGTAGAAGTGGCTTTGTGCCCAAAACTACATGCAAAATGGCTATTACTAAAAAAACCCCTTGTTTAAGTGTTGTTCCTTCCATGTTAAAGTGTGGTTCTTCAAAAATATTTTGTTCTCAATTAGAATAAATGATAAAATATTGAACCTTGTTAATAACATATAAAAATGGGTTTCAAATTGGGAAAAAATGTTGGCATTTTAATGAAAATAAGTTTGAGCAGTCAAATTTTATATTTAGAGTTGGAATTTCAGACAATATTTTCATATGAGTAGCGAATAGGTTTTTCACAACCAGTGTGGAGTTCTGATGAAGCCTGAATTTTAAATGGAAAAGCATGTTCTCCCTTCTCCTCAGTTCCAGGGCGTTGAGCTCAGGCTGCAGCAGAGCCTGGTGAGCACACACGTGTGTTTGATTTGCCTCAAGGGGTACCATAAAAATTCCCCAACAAGTGCCGTGGTTCTGATCAGTGAAGATGGAAAATATATTTACAGACCATTAGAGATCCAAAATAGGCATCTTTCCTTCCACGACCTGCTAACCCCTGATGTTTTAATTCCTCCTCCAAAGCTGTGCTTCACTGTCTCCTGTCATGAGCCAGGCCCCAGTTGAGCAAATAACATCACTGGTGTCCAGAGCAAGACCTGAGACAAGCAGCTGCAACACCCTTATTTGTTTCCCTGAGGAGCTGAGAGGCTGTCATACTAGCAGTTCTCTTTTCAGTTTCTATCTGAATTCAGTAATTGAATTTTTAAAAATCTAATACCTTCTATCTTCTCCCAGATTTAAAAAAATAATCTCTTTGTCTTGGATGGAAAACCATCACTTACTGCAGTTTTCCTCCTGGAACGTTATTCTGCTTTCATTTCTGTGGTTGGATCTGACAGTGTATGACAATCCAATCCAGTTGTCATCTGGAGAAATCTGCCAGCTCCTTCCCCCTCAATGTCAAAGTGCAGCTGAACTGAGACAGTGATAACTGTGCAGTACAATGGCTTTAGTAAAGGCCCTTCACGAGTCAATCTGTAGTAATAACATGTTGCCATAGCTCTTTTCAGCAGGGGAAATTAGCATGCTTTTAAAATAACTCACACCCTCCGAAAAAGAGGAAAGAGACATCTGGTCTTCTGCAAAGCAAAGATGAGGGCAGAGTTAAAAGAGTGCAACAGGGAACATTAGGCAAATGCATATTTAAGAGGAGATGGCTGAATGCTGGAGGGTACTTCCATGGCACTGTAATAAAACGGGTGAGGAAAGGATTACTCCCTGCTGCTCCATTTTTGTTCTGTTAATTATTTATATTCCTTAGAGTTGAAATGGAAAGCAAAACGTGATCAGAGCTCTGAAAGGCTGGTCTGGTTGCCAGGTGCTGTTTGTCTGTGCTCCTTGGTGCACATGCAGTCAAAGTGTTTGTCACACAGCCCAACACTGTCCCTTCTCGTGTCCTTCCCCTTAACCACCTTTGCCTCCTGCTCTTCGCCACCCAGGTGACTGCCACAGCTGTTGGAGAGTCAGACTTGACAGGAGCAGAAGCTGGAGCCAACCAACCTCATGACAAACCAAAATGACAAACATCAAGCCCAAGTGCAATAAAATCGCTTAAAAGAGAAATAGCCCTATAAAATCTAACCAGAGTGATTGTTCCATGTATTTCTGCAAGCAGGGTTTGGAACTGATGTCCCTATGATGCCAGCTGAAGGAACAGCCTGCTGTTGTGCCAGTGCCACAGGTCACTGCGGGCAGTTGCAATGTGTTGCCTTTAGTTGTCATTGCACAGGCAGCTGGGTTAGGGTTACTGCTTTAATGTCTGACCTTGGCTTTTAAATAATGGTTTCTTTTTCTGAAAATGCTTGCAAGTATGTGTCAATCGACCACCTTCTAGGAAAAAGCTATACCCATTTCAGAAGTAATTTTAAACTTCAGGTTTCTTTTATTTGCAGGTGCACAGAGCGAGATCTGCACTTTATTGACAGCTAGAATGACGTTTGTTGAACTGCAACCAGATACAAAGAACAAAACTTCCCCAGAATTTGTTGTTGTCCTGAATGAGCGCATGGGACACCTCAGGGTGAAATGAGCAAGATGGGAAACATTTTACAAAACACAGGAGTTCACCCTGTGAGGGTGAGCCATGCTGACTTCACGAGGTTCTGACTCTCCTGAAATCATCCGTTTACTGCTGGAGGAGCTCTGCAAAGCAGAAGTCTTGTCCCCATTTGAGAAATCCCACAGGCACGTGCCTAACACAGAAGACAACATGGATGTAAAAAATCTGATTAAATCCCAGGGAAATATTTCCTGCCTCAGGCATTTGTCAGAGAATGGTGATGACCTGCTTCACTGGAACGGTCTGGTGGCTGTCACTGCTGGAAGAGCAGAGGAATACTGCAGCACACAGCTGCCTTCCCACCCTACAGATGTAACCACTTGTCACACAGACAACTGTGGCCTTGACACGGAACACCCTGGATCTGGTCAGTCTCTGGCAGATGTCCAGGTGTGTAAAAAGACTGGGTTGGACAGTCCTCTAACCATGAATTCCCTGCTCAGTGAGCAGGCAGATACTCCCATAGGAAATCCCACTTATTTTGACAAAGATGATTCTGCAAATCCTGCCACTGTTCTGGAGATTTATACAGAGAAAGCTCCAAGTGTAAGTGATGACTTTTCTGATGATGACCTGGAGTACTTTGAATGTTCAGATGTGCTGACAGCGCGTGAAGATGAAATCTGGAAAAAGAAATTACAATTTTTATTAGAAAGCGATGATGAAGATGATCTAAAACTGGGTAAGGATTGTGATGGGTGTGCTTACTTCCTCAGTGAAATGCCTTGTGTGTTCCAAGTGTCAGATAACACTACGCCTATGGATACCCCCATTGGCTTCTGTGGGCATCACTCAAAATTCAAAGGAGTAAATGTAAGGAGAGACCCCTCTATGTACAGCCAGTCAACTCTGCAGACAGAGATGACTCTCACTGTTGGACACCACCGAGACAAAAGTACCAGTCTGAAAGACCAGGACAAGAGTGAAGTGCCTGTTGCATCTGCAGCCCCTGGAAATGAACCCCCCAGCAGTGAAGAAGAGGCTAATGGAAGTGGTCACCTGGCTGCAGGTTCCTCAGCTGAGAAAGCAGAGCACACGGATCCTGCACCTGCCGGGGCAGAGCCCTCTGCCAGTGGCACAGGAGCTGCTGGGACACGTCGGGCTCCAGGGACAATGACGGAGCCCGGCCCCGAGCGGGTCGTGCTGGGGGAAAGCTCCCTGCTGCTGCAGCAGGGGGGCAGGGACGTGCCCCAGGAGAACGCCCAGCACACTGTCTGCACCTTAACAGAAAGTCTGAGAAGAAACCTTTTCAAGCTGTTAAACCCTATAGAGCTCTGCAGATATGTGAGTACTCTAGGACAGTCTTTCCAGGCTGCAGCAGAGGGCAGGGAATCCAGCGCTCCCGGGCAGGAAGGTGTGCTTTCACCACAGATTCCCAGGGAGACAGAAAGCCTGCAAGTGCAGGCTGGTCTGTGTCAGCCAGAAGAGGCAGATAAAGACTGTCACTGGGAAAGGAGAAGGACTCGGGGCCTGTCTGAGCAAAATCAGATGCCAGATGAGAACATCTCACTCGGGGTAAGTAACGTGTTTATCATTTATCACTTAATGCAAAGAGCTGCTCTGCTGATTTAAATGCCATTTATTCCTGCTTGTCACAAAATAATGTAAAATTGAAATTACTTTGAAAGGTACTATTCATGTACTTCTGAATGACAGCTACGGCTGGGAGGGAAATCTGGGTTTGAAAAAGGCCCAAGTAAAGCCTAAGCTGTTCTAATTATAGAGTGAGCCTGATAATGGTGAGAGGCACTAATGGGCCTCTGGACAGCTGGATAGGGAAATCTGATATGGAGGCTACTGAACAGGTCTTAGCAAAGTAATGTTTCAACCCAAAAGGTTTCTCGAATACCTATTGTGAGCAGAGAATGCTTTGATTTACTTTCTTCTCAGTTTATACTCAACAAACAAAATTGTCCTCCATTTATGGTGCTGGAAACCTAAACCAAATCAACAGAGGTTTGCTCTGGATTTATAACAATGAAGGGAATTCAATGCAGAGAGTTCATGTTACAGAGGTGAATGGGGCTCTTTGCTTTTTAAGAACCAAACAGTGAAAGAAGCAGGTATTCCAGTTGAAATGTGCAGCCCAGTTAAAAGATAAAAGCCCCAAAGTGGTACTCTCCATGTGCTTGCATATTTGATGGTGTTGGTAGGAAACAGCTGGGGAAGTCAGTACAGCTGGACAGACTGTATGTGCAGGTATGATGCTCCACCAGTTTTCCTAAGTGGGAAAGTGGGATCATCATTTTTATTTCACAGAGATTGAAGATACATAAATACCTATGCGTGAATATTAAATCATGAATAATCTTATTATCACCAACTTTTCTGATTCGAAGGTGTACAGTTAATTGCACAGAAAAAAATATTTATGACTACACAAGCCTTTTCTAGTTGCTTTTCTTCGTCTGAGTATTGGGGCAAAAACATTTCCCAGTTCTGGATGTAGAGTCACAGTACAGTGACTTTAATCTCACCACTGGGGTGTCTTAAGCAGTCAAAAAATCACTGAATTCTTCCTGAAAGATGGCTGTAGGTTTCTCTGGTTTTATAGGACATACAATTTCAGTCCCATTTTAGGAGCACATTATGATGGGGAATACCCTCCCTCGGAATTAACCTCCCGAGAGCTTCCTGGCAGGGTACGGCCGTGAGCTGCCAGAGGCATTGTTTTATTTCTTTCCACAAGTGCAGTACAATAATTTAAATCCCAGGAGCCTCCTGGCCAAGAGCAGCTGTTATGTTCCAGTGAGTACCATGGCCAAATTTCAGATTGGCCAGTTCCTCTTGGTACCTGCAGGCAGTGTGGATTCCTTCTGTCCGCATTCCATGGCCAAAACTTTGCATTAGGTAAAAAAGAAGGATTGGTGTCCAGAAAAGGGCTAGAGCTGGGCACAACTCAAACCCCTGGTTTTAAACATTCATTAATGACAGTGAAATTTAGGTGTAGGTTCAAAATTATGTGGTCTTGAAAATGATCCAAACAAAAGCATCCCAGCTGGAAACTGTTCTTTGTAACACAAGGAAAATGTGGACAGCTTCTCACAGCTCCCATAGAGTGAGCCAGAAACTCCTCAGGGTTCTGCCTGCATAACCTAAGAAAGGCAAGAAATCATCAGCTGCTGTTGCTGCACACAGGTTGAGGTGAAGTGCCCTGGGGTGTTTGCTGGAGCCTGCTGTGTGAGAGAGCTCTGCCAGGAGCGAGGTGAGGGGCTCAGAGCAAACCCCACAGCCCACCACTTTGGAAGGGCGTTGTGTTTTCCCTCTCCGTGTGGGAATCATCTGCTGACCTCCGGTCTGCTGAGGGTCCAGAGCAGCCACGGGACTGCAGCACTAATGACCCCAGGATTTACACTTCCCCTTGGTGCCGGATTGCCTCGAACTGGAACAACCCTTGCACTGTGTCTCGTGCAGCAACTGCTGTGCTGGGGGACATCTTCCATTGGATGGTCAAGGTGGGAGGCTCCTCACTCCTTTCATGACCTCATGGTCTAGCCAGGGTGAAATTCTTTATTTACCTGGTGCTTCAAAGCAGCTTCATTAATAGTAGGTCCTAAAAGCCAACTGTGCCAGCTGTATGATGTTACACAGTGTACAGAGAGCCAGGAGGCTTTGCAGTGTCATTGAGGAGCTGGGCTCTGTTAGCAGTCAGCCAGCACCCTGTCCCTGTCAGTGTTCAGTATTCTGTCCCTGACAGTGTTCAGTGTTCACTCCCCTGTCCCTGTCAGTGTTCACTCCCCTGTCCCTGTCAGTGTTCAGTTCCCTGTCCCTAACAGTGTTCAGTTCCCTGTCCCTGTCAGTGTTCAGTGTTCGCTCCCGTCAGTATTCAGTGTTCACTCCCCTGTCCCTGTCAGTGTTCAGCCCCTGTCCCTGTCAGTGTTCAGCCCCTGTCCCTGTCAGTGTTCAGCCCCTGTCCCTGTCAGTGTTCACTCCCCTGTCCCTGTCAGTGTTCACTCCCCTGTCCCTGTCAGTGTTCAGCCCCTGTCCCTGTCAGTGTTCACTCCCCTGTCCCTGTCAGTGTTCAGTCCCTGTCCCTGTCAGTGTTCAGCCCCTGTCCCTGGCAGTGTTCACTCCCCTGTCCCTGGCAGTGTTCAATGTTCACTCCCCTGTCCCTGTCAGTGTTCACTCGCCTGTCCCTGGCAGTGTTCAATGTTCAGCCCCCTGTCCCTGTCAGTGTTCAGCCCCTGTCCCTGGCAGTGTTCAGCCCCTGTCCCTGGCAGTGTTCAGCCCCTGTCCCTGGCAGTGTTCAGTCCCTGTCCCTGTCAGTGTTCACTCCCCTGTCCCTGGCAGTGTTCAATGTTCAGCCCCCTGTCCCTGTCAGTGTTCACTCCCCTGTCCCTGGCAGTGTTCAGCCCCTGTCCCTGGCAGTGTTCAGCCCCTGTCCCTGGCAGTGTTCAGTCCCTGTCCCTGTCAGTGTTCAGCCCCTGTCCCTGTCAGTGTTCACTCCCCTGTCCCTGTCAGTGTTCAGCCCCTGTCCCTGTCAGTGTTCACTCCCCTGTCCCTGTCAGTGTTCAGCCCCTGTCCCTGTCAGTGTTCAGCCCCTGTCCCTGTCAGTGTTCACTCCCCTGTCCCTGTCAGTGTTCAGTGTTCACTCCCCTGTCCCTGTCAGTGTTCAGTGTTCACTCCCCTGTCCCTGTCAGTGTTCAGTGTTCACTCCCCTGTCCCTGTCAGTGTTCAGTGTTCAGCCCCCTGTCCCTGTCAGTGTTCAGTTCCCTGTCCCTGTCAGTGTTCAGTTCCCTGTCCCTGTCAGTGTTCAGCCCCTGTCCCTGTCAGTGTTCAGTGTTCAGTTCCCTGTCCCTGTCAGTGTTCAGCCCCTGTCCCTGTCAGTGTTCAGTGTTCAGCCCCTGTCCCTGTCAGTGTTCAGGGATACCCAGATGCCAGCATGGACAGTCCCACAGGTTAGACAGACAATAGGGTTCTTGAAATGACGTGCCCCCTTTCCCATGGGTGTGAGGGCTCTCTGTCCAGTGCCACACCAACAGCAGGCAGGGACGGATCGACCACGTCTCTAACACGTTTAGCAGGAATTCCACAGGTTCTAGTAAAAGCTGTGATTGAGGCTGCTGTGCCTGTAAGGAAGAGAAAATAAAGGCTGCTTTCCAGAGGTTAGAGAGGGAAGTGGAAGTGGCAGAAGGAGCACTAGGCTCAGTCCAGATGCTCAGAACTGAGAACTGGAACTGACTGTAGAGGCACATCTAGGCTCACATGCCCCTTGACTCGGGAGAAGGTGTGTGTCTAAACTGCAAGACCTAGAGACTGACACCTTCTGAGAGCAGAGCTGAGCAGGAGAGCAGGGCACTGAGGGGCAGAGGGCACTGGGGTGTGGAGCTGAGGCTCCTGGGCTCAGGATTTCTGGGTGAGTATGCGCTGGCTGAGGAGTTTTGAAGACGGTGTGGTGACAACTGCGTGGAGCTTGTGGTGGGAACAGCAGTAAAAGTCATTGACAACAATTTTCTATATCTCTTCCTTCCCCATTGTCCACAGCATGTGGTCAGCTCCACATTCTACCCAAGCTGAATGGAGAAACAGAAAGGATGAAAGGAGTTGCAGCTGAAGTGGGTGGCTTTTGCAGCAAAGGAAAGCAATATTTGCTACAGCCGGTAATCCTTTTGCCATGAACTTCTGGAGCCTAAAAAGTCTGAGCACACTGTAGCCCATGGGAGATGCTTCACTACAAATCCTTCTCTAAGGAACAACACGTGCTTCCTTTCAGACTCATACCCAGATTGATTTCAATCCATTAGATTGATAGTACAAGTCAGAAACTTGACTGTTGAAAAATATTAAAAAAAACCCAAGAACAAAAACAACCTAAAAAAAGTACATTTCAAGCCAGGACTAGTTCAGGCCCGTGTCAAGCTGCATTTTTAATATTTAATTTTTAATTACATTTCTCTGTTTTTCTTCTCTGTAGAATCAAGGTGCTAATCTTGAAAGTGTTACCCAGAATTGTGAGAACCTCTGTATGGAGCCCAAAACAGAAGGCATCTTCAGGGCCTGTGAGAGTGTGGGAACCAGCCAGCCAGCTGCAGAAATGCTCTCTACTGAAAACACACCGCAAGCAAAGAATGCAGATTTACAGACTTCTTCTCTACACTGTGCTCCTTGGGATAAGAGGGAAGGTTGTCACCAAGAAGTCTTCTCTGGACAAGAAATTATTAGTGATGGCAACAGATCAAAGAATGACGCTTCAGCTTTTCCTTTATGGGGTGCAGACTCTGTTCCTGATAAACAGGAACGCTTGTGTGCTGTTCTCTCTTCTGCAAAGCTGTGTGATGAGCCAAGAGAGGGAGAGCAAAGGTCTGGGTTTGACATACATGGTAGCAGTGCCCCAGATATTCCCTGCAGCCTATCAGGTGATGAGCTCGCGTTCGAAGCTAATCCCAAGTCAGTCCTGGAATCTGGAGAACCTGGGTGCAAAGGAGATGCTGATATATCTGCAGTGCATGACAAGCTGTGGAAACTTCTTCATGAAGATGACTCAGACTGTCAAATCCCATTTGCAGACAGGGGGATCACAAGCTTAGAAATGAGGCCGACAGATGTCAAAGTTAGAGAAGTGAACTTTGGGCAGGAGACCTGTTCCGGTGATCCTTTGCCAATGGATCTGATGGAAGAGCAGGAACCCGTCACAGAGCCAGCCAGTCACCTCAGCACTGGGAAAGCTGACTGCAGTGTTCCTGATACCCTCCTTCAGAGAGCTGGAGCACGTAAGGGTGCATCCCTAGGAAACATTTGTCTGGCACAAGTGGTGGGAACAGAGGGTGCATGTGTAGGTTCTGGTGCTGGAAATGAGATGGAGACCCTGTCCATTTGTACCTCAGCAAACAGCATCCTCTTCAGCCCAGGGCAGTGCTGCAAGCCAAGGCCAACAGATAGGAGTGGATCCACTGTGGCTTGGGAAGGAAAGCTTACTGTTAATAATGCTTCCCAAACATGGGAAGCACATTCTCCCCAAAGGTTCCAAAGTGCTCAGAGTGGTAATTTAGCACATCCCGAAGCAAACCCAGCTGATGTGTCAGATACATTGTATGGGACAGCTGGACAGTTACTTCATGCTGAACACAACATACCCTGGATAAATGAGTCTGTACCTGGGGAAGGCTGTCATTTTAGGGACTGTTATCCAGCAAGAGGAGGACTGACTTATTTCCCTGAAGAAAAAGACATTTTCCCCAGTGAAAATACCTGTCAGCTTACACATGCAGAACACTCTTCTGTTAACACCATACATAAAAGTTATGAAGTGAATTTACAAGAAGATGGAAATCACTCAGACTTGAATGCACAAAATGACACTAATTCTGATAGTTGCCATCTTTCAAAAATTAATGGCTGTCAGGATTTTCAGGTTGTTTCTAATGCACAGAAATACCGTTCTGTAATGCAATTGCCTCCTTTAATTAAGACTCCTGAAACCATAACACATGAGAATCTACCCCAAAATACAGACCAACTGACAGAAATAGCAAAACAAGAAGGGGCATTCACTCCCTCTTCCGAGGATCCGCTTTTAAGCGATTTTTATCTAGAAGTGCCCAGCTGTGAACCAGGTAAACCAGGAGGAGAACAGAGAGAGGTTTACACAGCTGATGAACACAGGGCTGAAACTTCCTGTGACTCAGGAGTTAGTCAGGTTTCAGGGAGTCAGACTGCAGTGTCCCCTCATTATACAGCAGAACAACACGTATTTTTTGTTGACAGCACCTTCGAGCCTGATGAAGAGTTAAAAATAGATTCTTCAGAGTATCCCACCTGTGCCTCCCAAAGTGTAACGTCAGCCAGTCCCCTGCTGCCCAGGAAGGCTCCAGGTGAGCACCACAGCACAGCAGAAAAGGATCGAGGTACGGGGGATCAGTCGGATTCCCAGCCACTGACTGGGACAGAAACACTGCTGTTCCTCACACCTGCCAGCCACTCAGAGGGCCTTCTTCCCAGTGCAGCAGCAGTGGCGTGTCCTGGCACTGGAAGTCAGGTAAAAACTGGCTCCACACCCACTGGAGTCAAAGGAAACAGAAACTTGGGTATGCTGGAAACTTGCTGCAAAGCATCGCAGGATCTGTTCCAGAGGGTACCTGGAGAGACCGAGGGGGAAGCAGCCTTGTGTGAAAATGCACAGGAGAGTCCAAGAGCTGTTGAATGTAACTCAGATGGAGCTGAAACAAAGGCTCCTTTGCACACTTTAATTAGCTCCCAGGCTCAGAGACAGATTATGAATACTAGCACAGAGCAGTCCTGCCCTGACTTGATCCCCTCCAGCAAGGTAACTGAGGCTGATTATTCAATTAAGTCCACTGAACACGATAAAGAGGAAGAAGTCAGGACAGCAGAGAGTGTAGTAAGTGCCTTAGTTAATTTGCCACCAGTAGGTTCAGGGAGCAACCAGTGTTTTCGAGAGCAAACCCCCTGCAGCAGAACTCAGCCCTTCTCCTTGGCGTTGGCCACGTGTGATCCATTCCCAGTCAACGCAGAAAGGCAACGAAACCAGGAAGGGTCCAAATCCTGCCAGACACCACCAGCTGCTGCAGAGCCTGAGCCCATCAAATGTAAACAGGACACAGCAAAGGGTGGGCATTTAGCTGCCGGAGCTAAGAAGAAATTACCATCAGCAACTCTGCCCAAAAAGCCCCGACTGGAGGAGAAGGGAAGTGTCAGCAAGGATCCCAGCGCTGTTAAAAAGTCTGGGAAGAGCGAGGCAGGCGTGACTCGGAAAGAAGACAGAAAAGAGCAAAGGAAACTCATTTTGAAAAAGGATAGCAAAGGTAAGAGAAAACTGATTTTCTTTTCTGTCCTTTCCTGCCGTTCTGGCTACTGTGTGAAATTCAGAGTCTTGAAATGCACCGCAAGCCTCCTGAAGTCTGAGTCAGCTGAAGGTGTCCTGCCCTCCTGGAGTTCTGTTCCCAGGTTTGGGCACTGAGTAATGGGTGCTGTGCCCATGCCACAGGGCTGAACCCTCCTGAACATCCTTTTTCCAGTTGGCAAATCTATTCAGTTTATGAACTTTGTAACCTGTTTGAAATAGTCACTGCCTCATTGGTGTCTTGGAGTAACTTTTCAGGGATGTACAGTGTGATGGTACCATGTAATTACACAGGTGTAGGAGCTGCAAGCCCAGTACTTGTTCTGTTCCCTCAGGGCTATGTTCCCAGTTATGCTCCTACACTGTGGCTCCCAGTGTAGGAGCAGAACTGCAACTGCCCCCTCCTGGTTACCCCAAGATTTATTACTATCAAAGTATTATTGTTAGCAGTAGGGTGCCCCTGATAAACATAATTCTTTGCAGTCCTCACCTGCTGATTGCTGGCTGGTTCTGCATTCCTGTTACACCTGACACCGAGGAAATAAGCAATATTAAACTGACATAGGAAACATGTCATTGAAAGGAGGTGCAGGTTGCTGCCAGTGCCTGGGAGGTTGCTGGCAGGTAAAACACCATGCAGACAGGAGTAGCAGCAGCGTGACAGCTGGGCAGATGAGGGATTTGTTGTTTCTATGGATACTTTACAAGGACCGAGATCTTATTTTTACCTTCTTGCATATTTCCTGTTCACATCATAAAATGATTGAATAGATCAGAGCAAGACTGAACAGTGGCTAAAGGTAAGTTACACAGCTGTGAAGCTTTTCAGACATTCGAATTACAGTGCAGTCTGGGGAGACTTCTGCTCTTCTAATCACATTTTAAAAGCCAAATGTGTGGGAGGAGAGACAGGTTCCTTCAAAACAATGGTGACTGAGCAATGCCTGACCTGTTTCCCTTACCTGAGGCTATGCTTGAACAATGTTTTAAACTTTCAGGCTGCATCAGATAAGACTGGTTTAGGGCTGGAATCCGGGGAAACCCAGACTGGATCGTGGCCAGAATTGAGAAGAGGGGGGAAACCTGGACTGGACTGTGCCAAGGATCTGGAGTGGGGGAACTCCTAGACTGGATTGGGGCTGGAATTGGGAATAGCGTTGAATTCCAGGTGCCTGAGCCTTTGAGCTGGCTCCAGCATTCCTTCAGTGTTACTGCAGGGCCGGGATCCCCAGGGCCATGTGCCATGGCAGCTCACTCAGAGCTCAGCAGCTCAGAGCTCACACAGGAGGAAACAGAACGTCTCGCATTTTGCATCTCTTACATCGAGCAGGGATGTGTCACTTGAGCACAGGGATGTGTCATCATCCCAAAACCTTTCCCTATGATGTCGATTCCCTTTCTTCCCAAGTCCCCTCCCTCCTCCTGCTCACGGAGCAGTGTGTGAGCAGTGGAAGGTCCCAGCAGAGATCCAGGCTGGCTGGAGCAGTGTGTGAGCAGTGGAAGGTCCCAGCAGAGATCCAGGCTGGCTGGAGCAGTGTGTGAGCAGTGAAAGGTCCTAGCAGAGATCCAGGCTGGCTGGAGCAGTGTGTGAGCAGTGGAAGGTCCCAGCAGAGATCCAGGCTGGCAGGACCCTTCCGGACTGGGCAGAGTGCTCTGAGGGATTCTTGGATTAGTGCTGTTGGATGGTCAGTGTTTAGCTAAAGAGCCATGCCCTGTGGCTGCGAAGGTAGGGAACTGATCCTCTGAAAGTGAAGAGGGGAGCAAAGACCACTGACACTGCCAGATGCAAATATTCAGCTGCTGTGGGCTCTCCACAGGGCTGTGTTTTACAGGAAATGGGGCCATCCTTGCATCTGGCAGAGTCCCAGCCTGGCAGGGTATTAGGTATGTTCCACGAACACCTTGGAGACTCCTCACCTCCTGGGACTTAAAGTCTTTTCTCTCAAAGGCTGTGGTCAGCTAAAAGAATCTACTAGTTACAAGTATTCAGGCACAAGCAGTCCCAATTATTTACCAGGGTTGTCGGTGTTCATATTCTTAACATGAAATGTTAAAATGCCAAAACAACATCATTATCTTCTAATCCTTAATTGTGGCTCTTCTGTTTCCAGCTCCCAGGCTGCTGAAGAAGATCCAAGCAGAGCTGTTCCCTGAATGCTCTGGGACTGTGAAGCTGTGCTGTCAGTTTGGTGACATTCATGGTGACTCCACCATTACATGGACTAAAGATTCCAAGATCCTGGCTCGGCTGCAGAGAAGGTGAGTGAATGTTTCTGAAGGACTGGGAGTTCCTGAATAGCTTTTGGGAAGATGTGCCAGGGATTCACTCTTGTACCTGTTGAGAGGATTAGTGCAGTAGGTGCAAACCCCAAGTTTAAACAGGGTAATTAAGAAGCAGATCTTCTCCCAGTGCACTGATATTGGTCATACTTTGCATTCCATCACCTCTCAGCCTGTTCCCATCCAGTCTCATCCAAATTTCAAGTACTTTAAAATATCAAATTAAGTTTGAAACTCATTTAATCTAGAGGAGGATGGCCATTATCAGGATCCAGCTTTTAAAATTCTAGTTATTTTCCTCCATAGCAGTAATGACATTCTGATCACGTAGCTCTTAAAATCTGTTCATAATGTTTCAGAAATACAAAATTAATATTACCCAAAGCCAAAAAAAAAAATAATATGTATTTCCTTTTGTAGAAAGGTGACTCCTCAGAGGTTCTTTTAAGCAGAGAGAAAAAGTTGCCTGTATTGGTTAAACTTCCCATGTCATTCTGATTCTGTTTTAACTATTGTGATTTTGATTGTTGTACTGCAATATCCGTTGTAGTGTTAATACATATCATTATCTGCTAAATAATTTGGCTGTTTTTAATAAACAAACAGTGCAGAGAGATCAAATTTACCAGTTTTTCCAGAGATAACAAGTAAGGTGTGATGACATGAAATACTCTGTTGCAGTGCTCAGGATGACTCTCCTGTCTCTCTGGAAATAGCTAAGGCCAGTAACCAAGACCAGGGAATGTATTATTGCTGCCTGAGTAACATGTATGGAAAGGTGACTGCTGAGTTTCATCTGACTGCTGCAGGTAAACCTCAGTTTTTCATTTGGATTACTAATAATGTCAGCTTCCATTCATAGTTTTTACTACAAAATCAATTTCTTTGTTTCCTTGTAGTGTTGGAGCGTCTCTCCAGCTTTCAGAGTTATGAAGGTAAGTGTGAAGTGCCTGGCATCACACAGACACACACACACAGAGCTCTAGGTCCTTGCAGGTCCCCTGCTGTGTAACTGTACTCCAGGAGAGCCAGCCATGAAGCTTTGGAATGCTTTCCCCATATGTTAGCTCATGTTCAGTGACACTCAGCATGTGTGATGTGCTGCAGCTAAAGATAGTGCCTTGCCAATGGCTTTGTCATTCCTGAGCACCCTGCAGTGATCGTGGGCTCCAGCTCCTGGGTTTGCTTTCTGGTTCTCAAAGAATAAAATTAAACATTTATTTCCTTGCACAAATAAAGACAGGACTTTTCAGGTAACAGGACTGTATAACTTTTGATCCAGAGAGAATTTGAGGTGGAGTTAAGGAGCGTCCTAATTCTGGTCTTCTCTGTGCACTGTTTCCTCAGTGCTTCAAAGAGAGGCAGTGGTGTACAAGCCTAAACCAGAGGTGACTGCAAGGGCCAGCTGGAAGGACTTCCTTGTAGTTCTCCCATTTATCTTCTTCTCTGATGTTTCCTGAAATGTTATGGTTAGAGACACTTGAAGTGCCATTAGAATTTTTTACTAAGTGCTTAACCACTTTTTTTCCCCTTATGAATATTTTTCCGTTTGGATTCCAGTGATCATTTAAAGGGGTGAAATCCATAGTCTTCCCTGATTTCAGCTGTAACAAACATTTTTGAATGCTCCCTGGAGAGATGCATTCGCTCTCCCACGTCCCCCCTTTCCCCGTGCCCGCAGAACAAATTCCCGTTGTGTTCCAGGCGTGGAAGAAATCGAGTTCATGCAGCTGCTGTTCCGGGAAGATTCCCTCAGCGACAGCTACTTCGGCGGGAACCTGCGCGGGGTGATCGCCACGGAGGAGCTGCACTTCGGGGAGGGGATGCACCGGCGGGCGTTCCGCAGCCGCGTCAGGCAGGGGCTGGCGCCCGTGTTCGCACCCGGCCACCCCTGCGTGCTCAAGGTGCACAGCGCCCTCACCCACGGCACCGGCAGCAGGGAGGAGCTCGTGCAGAAGAACTACAACCTGGCCCTGCAGGTGAGCTGAGTTCTCCCCCCAGAGGGGGAGAACTGTGCTGGAGCATCTTCAGACCGCTGAGCTGTGAAGTGTTCTGAGCCATACTCCATTGGTGTATCTGTTTGTAACACAGGAGTGCTGTGTCCAAAATGCTGCAAGAGAGTATGCCAAGTTATATGCAGCTGAAGCTGAAACGTTGGCAGGCTTTGGGGAGGTACCAGAGTGAGTATATGTAGCTTTTTATATACCTATATGCTTATATATAGTGTCCTGTGCCATGGCAGCCCACTGACTGCTAGGAGTATTTACTAAAGAGGAAACCTGGGAACAGTGTTACAGCTCTCTTGGCTTGTTTTAGACTGTTCATTCACTCTCTGAGATTACTGCACGCTTTTGTCTGTTCCTTATTCCCCCACTGAAAGAATTCTCTGAATTTTACTAGTTTCTATCCCTTGATTTCAGGATCATTCCGATTTTTCTTATTCATCGCCCTGCTAATAACATCCCCTATGCCACAGTGGAGGAGGAGCTCGTTGGGGAGTTTGTGAAATACTCTGTCAAGGATGGCAAGGAAGTGAACTTCCTGAGAAGGGACTCTGAGGCTGGCCAGAAGTGTTGCACCTTCCAGCACTGGGTGTATGAGAAGACCAGTGGGAACTTGCTTGTCACTGACCTGCAAGGTGAGTGCACTCCTGAGGAGGAGCAATTTTTACCTGCCTTACGTTCTTGTAAGAAGACAGTTTTGAAGAGAAGAACAAATCTTACACTCTTAAGGGGAGAGTTGTTCTTCCATTTGTGCCCTTAGTGAATCAGGACACTCAATATGAGTCAAATCTGGATTTTTGGCTCACCACCCAGAGGTTAAGGAAATGGCTTGTAAGTGAAAGCCTTCAGGTGTTAATGACAACCCAGTCCTTCCCTTTTTCTTGTATTTGCTCACCAACAATCCCTGAGCAGTGGAATGCTCCACACTCAAGTCTTGACCAGGTTTGAAAAAACATGTTCCCTGAAAAAGAGGAACAGTGAAGAAACGCCCCTGCTTGTGTTTGCTAAATCCTCCCTCAGCTCCTGTGGGTGTGCTTCCACCTGCAGTGTGCACAGAAGCACTTGGGACTGGGGAAGACAGGCCCTTCTTAACCAGAAAAACTTGGAATCAGAAAATATCCCATATTCTTTTACAAGAGAAGGCAGGAAAATTAGCAGCAAGGCATCTAAACAAGATCCCTGAAGTAATTTAAAGGGAGAAGAAAGAACAAAATCTTAGCACAGGAAAACAAGCTGTGCTCTGTTTATCACCCTGACAGCCATAAACCAGTGTATGAGCCTGACTTCTAGAAACTGCTGGTGACACAGAGAATAAGCATCCTGGTTTTAATTGGGGCACTTAAAACGCTTTGGAAAAAATGTGACAAATAATTAAAATGGAAAAGGTGAATCCATAAATAATGGATCTGAAGCTCTTCCCAGAAATTCCAGTGTAACCTGAGCTGTGTGTTTCCTTCTGCCCTGTAGGTGTGGGGATGAAGTTAACGGACGTTGGCATAGCAACCCTGGCCAAGGGGTGAGTGAAATGGGAGTTCTCAGCATGGGGCTGTGCTTTACACACCTGTCTCTTCACAGTTCTCAGCATGGGGCTGTGCTTTACACACCTGTCTCTTCACAGTTAAAGGGGGTGCGGAGGGTGCACTGGAAATTTAGTCTTGTTTTAAACCTAGAAGAAAACAATCCTCATCTGGTCTTTAACTTCTTTTTGTTCCTATTTATGGAGACCCACCTGTAATGGAAACACCTTTATTACTCTGCCCAAAGCAGAGCCAATGCTCATGTCAGCAGAGGGCGAAGCCGAGCTAGGAACCGGAACGCCTGGGAAGCGTTTTTAATGTGGCCACTGGGGTGCACCAGAGCCAGGCAGCCGAGCCTTAAAATCAGCCATTCGGTGGCTTCTTTGGCGAACAGAAACAAAACTAACCCAGCAGAGTGCCTGGCTCTGAGTGCACGCGGTGAGCCAGATTAGAACTGTACACGAGTGCTCAGGGATTTATCCAGGAATGGTGCACACAAAGGAGGGAATCGGGAGCACAGTGACCCAACCATCAGTGCTGGTTGCCAGGTGTGGATCTGAAACTCTGCCTGCTTCTGGGGCACTGACAAGTTTAACTTTGCTGCACATGGCAACAGAGGCGTTTGTCCCCCAGAGCCTGGGAACAAACACAACATTCCCCCTTCAGATTTCAGGAAAATCTGGTTTGAGTCTGGGAGATGGGCTTCTCTGGGGCTTTTGTTTCTGAGTCAGCTGTGGGTAATGAGAAGTGCTGTGCAAAGAACCCTTGTGGTCAGGCTGGGAGTGGTCCGTGTTTGGTGTTCTGAGCATGAGCCCTCTGGGGCAGGCTGTGCAGTTCAGAAGCCATGGAGGCTCTCCAGGAATGGATCTTCCCCAGTCACACCCCACAGGTCTAACAGCACTGGTTTGAATGGAGCTCCCAGGCCCTGCCACACCGAGCAGAGCGAGGGTCACTGGAGCTGTGCAGAACAAACACTGTGTCTGGGAGCACAGGGGGCTGGGGGGAGCAGTGCCTAACAAAGAGCACAGAGCTGGAGAACTCATGCAGACCTGTGGTCTCACATCTGTAGCTTAGTTCTGCCATGGCCTGCTGTGAGCCCTGGGGCTGTCTGCACACTGCAGAGCAAAGCCAGGCTCACCTGTGCCTCACAGGTCCCACATGGACAAGGAGCGTTACCTGGGGCACCGCTGCAGCCACAGATCAAATGCAAACCAGTTATTTTAGAGAAGGGGAATGAGGGTGGCTTGATTTAGGAGCAAAGCTAGTAAATCAAAATAATAATGTGATTTTAATATAAATGTTCCGTCTCTTGTTTGCAAGATACTCATGCTCTTACTTGTACTGCAAATATTTTTGGCATTTGTTGAATTCTAAAGCTAAAGTTAGTTAGCAAACCATTCAATTATGCATTTAAAGTGTCTGAGCAAGTGTTATTGTTTCTGCTCTTTGTGCAGATGTTCCTTCAAAGACACGCAGGAATTGACAAGTCCCAAACACAAATAGCAAAGCTGTTTAGAGAGGCTTTTATTTACTTCATAAGAAAAGTATGTAAATAGCTTCTGGTTCTGATAACACCTCGTGCAACAACCTTATCTCCTCATGGGGGTCAGCACAACTGTGCCCAGAGAATGATGTAGCATGGATTTCATGTGTGTGTTACTGAGACAAAAATAGCCAGCAGACAATTGTATTCCCAACTAAATGTAATGAGGAACAGTAGCCAGGACCCAGCCCACAGAGCTTTGCCTCTGTAATGCTTTTCCCTCTTCTGTCACTGCTTGTAACCCAGTTCCCTTCACCTCTCACAGGCTCAGTTTGAGTTTTTGTGACAATCAGTGCTTCTCCAGCCAGCTTGGGTGGAGGAGACTTGCTTAAGGTTTCAAGTTGCTTGTGAGTCAGAAACCATGCTCTGCCTCCCTGTGCTGAAAATGAATCTTGAAATCCCATTTGGCTGTTTTTTTCTTTGTTGCTACAGATACAAAGGGTTTAAAGGCAACTGCTCGTTTTCCTTCATTGAGCAATTCAGAGCCCTGCACCAGTGCAATAAGTACTGTGAGATGCTGGGGCTGAAATCCCTCCGAACCACTCATCAAAAACAGAGGAAAGCAACATCCACGAAAAGCAAAAACCTGCCCAGCTCATCGACTGTAAAGAAAATGGTGCCCAAGAAGGCCAGAGAACACAGAGACTTCATTTCTTCAGAGCACTGAGTCACAGTGTCCCACCTTGTGAGACTGCTCTCGAGGACACAGAGCGGTGACAGGCACCAGTGACCTCAGGGGGTAACTTTGGCCTTTTGCCTTGTGACATTGTTTTGGAGTCATCCTGATGCTGATGTCAGCAACAAAGGAAGGAGCTGATTCTGTGCTCTTGGTTCCTGAGATTTAACACTGGGGCAAGATTTTGAAGACAAACTAAGCCATCTCTGGGTTATTTTACAGCTGTCCTGTGGATTGGTATCTCCACATTCTGAGTGCAGCACAGCTCACTGAAGAACATCTTCCCTTCTCTGTGTCTGCACCCGTGGCCCTGTGGGTTCAACTGCTAGGGAAACATCAATATATTTAAGATGCCACTTAGTACAAGTTTTGCACAGTATTATTGCTCAGGCTGCTATAGAAAAATTGTTTTCTTTCCCAGATTTTTGCATATTATAATCCTACTATGATTCTACTCTTGTCATTTTTTTTCTCCCACTTACATGTCTTGTATTAAAAAAACAAAGCCATTCATGATTGTCTTCTAATTCCCCTCCTGCCCCCCCAAATTAGCACCTTTATGGTCCTCACAGAGCCACATCAGCAGCTTGAAGGTGGGCAACTTCTGTGATTCTCCACTGAATTCCTTGCTTTCCATGCAGGCTTCCTTGAGTCTACACCCCGAAGTGACAGTACTGTTGTGCTTGCACCTCTCCTGTTGTAGAACAGGTTTGGAGCCTGCATGTGGCCAAGCAGCTCCCTCTGAAATAACCATGCTGGTTTTGCAGTGCTGGCAGAGCAATGTCACTGGGTGGTGTTGATGATTAGTGGCTTACAGGTGCCCAGGCTGGGCCAGAATTTTTGGATCTGGCCACTACATCAGTCTTTGCAATTTGTTTATCTGCTCCCTGCAGACGAGGGACAACTAAAAGCTCAGCACTGAGCCATGTTCCTGTTCCACAAGTACACACTGGAGAGGCATTTGGTGCTGTGAATATTAAGGTTTAGAACATAAGGCAGTGGGCTTGGGTGTGGTGCTCAAATCATTGTGACATGGAAGGGAGCAAAGCTGAAAGCGTGTGGAACCTGGATAAATGATGTTTCAAGTTAGAGGCAATAGATTTTAATCAGAATTTTGGAAAGTGTTTGAAGGCTGTCACGAGCACCTCAGTCAATATTCCAAACCTATGTTGTGATTTGGTACCAAAGTAAGAGACAGAGTTTCACTTCATCAGCTAATTGGCTTCAGTTTTCTATTGTCCTGGTCAGTCCAACAGGAAAAAGAAACTCCCAAGCTGTACATGCACCAGGCTGTTTATTCCTCAGCACAGTGGGCAGGTGCAGTGCCAGAGGTCCCAGACCTTCCTGCCCTGATGCCTTGTCTACCCATAGCTATTTAGTGTGATAATGGCGTTTGATAGACTGGACACAAACACCATTGTCACACTCCACAGCTCTGGGAGCACGGCCTGAGCCCGTGGCAGGGGGGGTGGAGGCACTCTGCAGGCTTCAGCAAGGGGGCTTTCAAAGATCTGCAAAACAGAGACAAGACCATGTTTATGGATATTTATACGTGACACATCAGGATTCTGACAAGGAATTGGGACCCAGGGTTCCAGATTGCTTTGAGGGGAATATTTTGCCTCAGCCAGCCATAGCAGTGTCAAAGGTGCTTTAAGAGTGCCCTCACAGGCAAGGGAGAGGGACAGACACCTGGAGAAAGTAATCTCTGCTGTCCTAGACACAAATTTCTGAAGGAAGGGATGAGTCAGTCCTGCAAGGACCTGTGTCTTTCTCTTGATGGAGACAGCTCAGAATCAGCACCAGACTTTTATGGCTGTGTCAGAGCCGAGGAATCACACTGCTAGAGATTATATTTGATTTTCATATACTTGGTTTTAGCAGCATTTTTGAGTAGCCCACATATGAGGCAGGGCTGGAGTCAATGGTAGTCGCCTTTGGTTTTGGTAGCTACTGAAATTTGAACTGTCTGATTCATCATGTGTGGGCGGGTTGGAAGCCCCTTGCGAGGAGATGGAGTTGTCTTGTGCCAAGTGGTGAGGTTGGGATGTCTTTTCAACTGTCCCTCTCATTTATTTTAACTCAGTAATGCATTCTCATTTTACATCCTGGGGAGAATTTGTTCCCCATATGTGATAAACCCAGACTCTCCAATAGTCTTCTGGGTCTGGTTCTGTTTTAGCAACACAGTGTTAAGGAAGTGAAAGCACTCAAAAGGCTCGTCTTCTGAGAACTCCTCCCCTGGGCTTAGGCTTCCTATTGATCTCATTTTGTACAGGCTGCACAGGGCTCCCAAATCCAGGAGTTTCTGCAGGACAGTCAGCTCACTCTGTCCTACAGCATCAGCCATGGCAGTGCCAGGAGAAGGGAGACACTGATGCACCCTGTCGAGCTGCTGCCCACCTGTACTGATACACCTGAGCCACCTGAACCAGCAGTGTACTCTGCATGGTGTAACAGGGCTTTCCTCTCCAATCCTCACCTTTCCATCCAACTTTATGTCTTTCCTGGATCTTTTTCTTGATCATGATATAGTTCAAGCAGTGTTGAAAGGTCAGTGCAAACTCCTTAGGGCTCTGGATCAGTTTAACTCCTGATTTGTGCCTAATCAAACCTCAGGGAAGGGTTTGTGATAACTCAGTGCCATGAGCTGGCAGTGTGAGCTGGGTCCTGAGTGCCCTGGGCTGGTGAACAGAACAGCAGAGAAATGGCCCTTCAGTGCCTGGTTACCAGGCCAGACTGTTTGGTTTCTCAAACATGGTTATTCCAGCAGTGCTGGCATTGCCATCCCTGCCACGGAAACAAGCCTAGAAGTGCTTGGGTAGGGCTGACCCTTCTCTAAGAGATTGTCCTGTTCTGCTGATGTGTCTGTGCTTGGAGTCTGTGATGCTGCAGTGGGACAGAGCTGAGTGTTTGCACACACAGAGGACAGGCAGGTGTGCAGATCCACAGCTCAGGCTCCAGTGCCATCCCAGCTATGAAGGAGATGCCTCTGGAAGGAGGAGAGGCCTTGGAGCACACCCTGAGCACCACATGGCACCAAGTCTTTGCAGTTAATGAGGGCAAACACCTGGACATGTCCAGAACACTCTCTCAGGGTGCAGCTGCAGCCCTGAGGCCCATGGGGCTGTTTTTGGTAACTGTACCTGTGCTGCAGCTGCTGGGAGTGAGAATTGAATGCCAGGAGGACGGAGGTGCTGTACCCAGCTTTCTAATTTATCTCAGTATTAGTTTTTTCCCTCTTTCCTCATGCACATTTTACTCAGCTTTCTCTCTGCAGCAGAGAGGGAAGGTCAGACAGGATTTTATTCTAATGAAGCTCTCTGAGGAAGAGTCTGGCAATCCTGGGCAGAGCAGGAGAGCCTGGTGGAAGGGCTCTAGGCTGCAGAATGTGTATGGCAGGAGAAAGCCAGGCAGCTGGGGCAGCTGCAAGCAGGCAGTTTATAGTCCCACAGCTACATGGAAGCTTCCAGCAATTCAACATGAATATTTCCAAGACAAGAGGTAATGGAAGAAAGAGAAATGGCCACCAGTTTTTAGCACTGCAAGGGAAGAAAAACCCCAAAGCCATGGGAAAGTTACAGGTCAGTACAGGGAGAAAGCAAAGTGTAGTCGTCAGAGAAAAATAATCCCTTTTTTTGCTTTTCTTTTGCTGGACATCTGTGTAAAGAACATTATGAGAATGTTTCAATTGAGAGGATCATTAGGAAGAACAAGAGGCTTTTCAAGAGGGTTTTTTGAGGTGGATCACAGAACCTGTCCTTCCCGTATGTCCGGACCTGAAGCATTCCTGTTTCCCTGGGAAGTCTGTCAGCTTCCCCATCACCCCTTTTTTTAAACAATAAACACTTGGGGTGCCTTATGCTGCCCTAATGAGTGCAGGCAGAGATCTCTGGGTCCAAGACCCTGAATCCTGTTAAATTACCCAGGTGGGCCTCGGGCACATGCAGATATTTTGCTGTGCTGAAACGCTCGGTGTTCAAATCCACCTGCACTGCTTTAGTTGGTTCATATCTTTTAGCATTTCCTTTTCCTCACACAAGTGGAGCACAAGAAGGCACTTACCATCAGAGACAACTGCCAAAGGATCCTCTGGAGTGCTGACAGGGCTTGGCAAAGCGGGGGTTCTCCTGCAGGACATTGTGCTGACTGTCAGCGTATTGGGATCTTTGGGGTCTTGGTTTTCTTTCCCGAGTTCCCAGCAGTGGTCAGCTGTTGCAAGCCTCTGGGTCCAGTGACAACTTTCCCTCTCCCTTTATGGGATCCTGAGGTCTTAAATAAACAACCCATTCTTGCTCTGATAAGCCATATTAAAATATTGATCTGGGGGAGGGAGATGGCCCTTGCTGTGCTGAGCCAGTCACCTTTAGTCAGACTAAGGCATGGAAAAAAGCTCTGAGACCTCGATTTTCTCTCTTCTTTCACAGAGAGCACATGTGGGGAGGGAAAAATGCAAAATACAGGGGGTTCAGTTGCCTGTTTTGCTGAGATGAAGAGTGCTTACTCTGGCTGCATATTAATTGCTGACTTCTGCCAGCGAGACTGATTTGATGGGTTCCTCAGGTCACAGTGCCAATCTTTTTTCTTTTTTTAATTTGGGTGTACTGCCTGCTCTGCACAGGGATTTTTCAGAACTGTCAAAAAGCCTGTCACATTTCTAAAGGATTTTACTTTCCAACACACCTGGGAGGTGGGGGGAAGAGCCTGGCTCCAGCTGAGCCTGTCTGAACACCACTGGTGAACCCAGGAATTGCACACACCTCCCAGGACCTTGTCCAGATAGTACACAGGAGCATTGCACAAACCTCCACATTTAGGGCCTGAGGAATTTCACATTTTTCCTTCCATTGCCATGCTTGTGTTACATTAGAATATTTTAGAACAGGCTGAAGTAAGTGTGGGGTTTTAAGAAGTAAAGTTTTCAATATAATACCTCACAAAAGTGAGGAACCAGGCCACTTTACTGATTTGGGCTGGATGTGTCCACCCAGCAGCATAGTGTGAGTCCCCACAGCTGGGCTTTTCCATGGTGCTCTCAGCCTTGGTGTGACCCTGTGCCTTTGGTGCACTCAGAAACCCCTCCGTGAGCAGGGGCTGCTTTCAGCTGGTGTGGGTTGGGGTGGAATGTCCCTCTTTTGGGATGTGTAAAGATGACAGGTTTATGGGGAGGAGGAGGAGTAGCAGTAGTAGTCATACTAACTTGGAGTCTGCCCTAATAGTAGAAAAATAAGAAAAATATGTATCTAAAAGTTACCTGTACAATTAATCAGGAAAGAGGGCAAAAGACCTCAAATTAAAAAAAACCCAAAACCCCAAACCAAACCTGAAACACCACATGTTGTCCAAAACCAGCACAGGAACACTGAAATGTGATACTTTTAATCACAGAGGAAACACCACTTACTTGATATTTCTGGGGTTGTGGTTTCTGGAAAAAAACCCCAGGTTTCCTCAAAATGGGGCTCTGCAGTTGTAGGTGAAGCACTGGCCACTCCACACAGAGCCTGGGGAGGGGCTGGACCTGCATTGCAACATCCAGCACTGCTGCAGATTGCCTTGGGCCCAGTTCTTTGACATGAAATGCCAAAGGATTTGGAAATTCCTGGAAAAAGAAAAGGTTTGTTTAAATGTTGCTGAAGGTGACACAGGGACAGATAATGCAACGTGTCCCATGCACCCCAGAGCCAGATTCCTGCCTTGGAAATGTGTAGAAATAACCACCAGCAAAACCATGGAACTTTACAGTTCAGTCTAACTTTGAAGCTGGTGCTGCTCAGAGCAGAGGACCAAGTCCTGTGGCAGCCAAAGCTCTCTTCCAGCCTAAATTATTCTTGGATTCCATTTCATGTGCAGAGCTCCTGCTGAGTAAGGTGTCACTAGACAAAAGACACAATTTAATCCATACAAAAGTTCTTTCCTCTCATTTTTCTTATGCAAAATGTGGAGGATATGATGAGTTAAATAGAAATCTGAGGGATGATGTCTCTTCTGTGTGGAAACAGTGAAAGATCAGCTCCAAAACTGAAGGAATAACTCACCACAGGGGCAAAAATCGGGCTGGGTTAGGAGGTTTTTCACACTGGGAAGATCTAACAAACAGGAAGGAGCTATGGTTTGGCTCTGCCAAACCTTAATTATGAAATTCTTCGGTTAGAAATATTTTGTGCATGAGCATCTCACTGCTCCACGAGGAGAATTGGTTTACTCTTGTCTCCAGGTGCTAGGGACCTGCACAGATTTGGGAGTGGTACAGAATGAACCTCCTTTGGAGCTGGTTAATTCTGGCCATGAATACATTGCATGTTCAACAAAGCCCATTTAGAAAGCCTCTCTGAAGGGCTGTCACCCCCCAGTTATGGCATTTATTCAGATTTCCACAGGCAGTCTCATCAGTCAGTGACTGGTCAGGGTTCTGTTACAGGACCCGAATCACTTCTCATTCTTTTCTTCCCCCTACACTAAAATCAAAATAGCCTGAACTTTATGTGTAAAGCAAAATGACCCAGAGGAGGATCCTGGTGTGCATGTAGGGTCAGTGGGGACAGGGGAGTGGAAGAAGCTGGTGTTTATCAGTTTACCCCAGATCGCTGCAGCATTCAGGAGCACATTTCCCAGTGCTGTGCCACAATCTCCTGGGCACAGGTGAGGGTACGAGTGCTGGGCCAGCTCACATCCCCTGGGGGAGCGCTCTGCCCCTTGTCAGTCATGGCCAGTGGTTAAAGATTATCTGTGCTGGTCACTCCAGCTGCTGGATGGAGAAAGATTAACTCAGAGCAGCAGAAAGTGGAGCAAAGGTCTTTAACCTGGAAGCCATGATCTCTTCTGATTTCTGCGGGGCTCAGCAAACAAAATCGATTTGATTTCCCAATCACTGAGCTCATTACATCAGTCCTGGACCATCCTGGCACTTCCCGTAACAGTTCACCCTCTGACACATCCCACACGGAGAATCCAGGCTGGGGATTCTCTTCAGATGGAGGGAGTGAGGTCTGACTGACAGTGCACCATCCGGGACATTGCTGCTTCCCAGCGAAACGGCGCTGGGCAGAATTTAGGCGATTTTGATGTAAGCAGAAGGCTGACAGATAAAACTTGTCCTTAGCAGTCCCCCAGGGAGCTGCTCCCTGTGCAGGCACGGTGGGCACACTGGGATGCCATGGATGCCCTGGGGTGGGTTTGAGGGCAGCACCCCCAGCCCCATTAGTGCCCCCTGAGCTGCACCTGAACCATGGGACAGGGCACAGCGTGGGGGTCGGGTGCACACGAGGATGAGCAACTTCATTCAGTTCTTGCGTTTGCAAGTAAAAAACTGCTTTAAATCCTCGTCTCAGCACTTGAAGAGACTTCAGTGGCCTGAATTCTGTCTGTCCCCAGTGCCTGGGGCTGAGGGTGGCACTGCTGGGGGACCCTCAGGGTCCATGTGGTCCGTGCCCAGGGCTGAGGGTGGCACTGCTGAGGGACCCGCTCCCTGTCCTTGTCCCTGCCACCCGCCCTGGGCAGGCGGAAAAAATAAAAAGAAAGCAAAAATAAAAAGAAATAAAATAAAAATAAATAAAAAAAAAAGACAAAAATGAAAAGAAATAAAATAACAAGAAATAAAATAAAATAGCACTTGTTAACTGGCCAGGGATAACTGGGAAGTTTCTATGTTAGAAACAGGGAATCCCAGAATGATTTGGGTAGTGTTATAGGTTTACTTTTTATAAAAACACCAAATAGGAATTTTCTTTCCCTTGGCCCACTGTAAAAGAAGGATGTTGGATGGGGGAGGGCAGTTTTTGCCTTGGGTGATTGACCCACACAAAAGAGCTGGCTGGCAGAACTGCGTGCCAGGCTGATGTGCCAGGCTGATGGCCCTCTCTGAGGCTGGGGGCTGGGGGCTGGGGGGCAGCGGCCATGAGTTTTCTCCCGACCCCGAGCACTGCGGGCTCTGCTCCTCCAGTGAGCCAACAGTGAGCCAACAGTGATCTAACAGTGACCAACACAGAAAAACTGCAGGCTCTGCTCCTCCAGGGAGCCAACAGTGCCCCCATCAGTGATCCAACAGTGCCTCCTGCTGACAGCACAGACCAACTGCAGGCTCTGCTTTTCTGGTGAGCCAGCAGTGCCTCCAACAGTGACCAACCCAGACCAACTGCAGGCTCTGTGCCATCAGTGATCCAACAGTGATCCAACAGTGATCTAACAGTGACCAACACCAAGCACTGCAGGCTCTGTGCCATCAGTGATCCAACAGTGATCCAACAGTGATCTAACAGTGACCAACACCAAGCACTGCAGGCTCTGCTCCTCCAGTGATCCAACAGTGACCAACACAGACCAACTGCAGGCTCTGCTTTTTAGTGAGCCAGCAGTGCCTCCAACAGTGATCCAACAGTGACCAACACAGAAAAACTGCAGGCTCTGCTTTTCTAGTGAGCCAGCAGTGATCCAACAGTGATCCAACAGTGACCAACACAGAAAAACTGCAGGCTCTGCTTTTCTAGTGAGCCAGCAGTGATCCAACAGTGATCCAACAGTGATCTAACAGTGACCAACACCAAGCACTGCAGGCTCTGCTCCTTCAGTGATCCAACAGTGATCCAACAGTGATCCAACAGTGATCCAACAGTGATCCAAGTGACCAACAAAGAAAAACTGCAGGTTCTGCTCCCCCAATGATCCAACAGTGATCCAACAGTGACCAACCCAGACCAACTGCAGGCTCTGTGCCATCAGTGATCCAACAGTGATCCAACAGTGACCAACCCAGACCAACTGCAGGCTCTGTGCCATCAGTGATCCAACAGTGACCAACACCAAGCACTGCAGGCTCTGCTTTTCTAGTGATCCAACAGTGATCCAACAGTGACCAACCCAGACCAACTGCAGGCTCTGTGCCATTCGTAATCCAACAGCACCTCCTGCTGACAACCCCGAGCACTGCAGGCTCTCTTTTCCAGTGATCCAACAGCACCTCCTGCTGACAGGACAGACCAACTGCAGGCTCTCTTTTCCAGTGATCCAACAGCACCTCCTGCTGACCCACCCCGAGCACTGCAGGCTCTGCTCCTCCAGAGCCCAGTGTCGCCCTCTGCCAAAAATTTTTGGAATTGCACCCGAGGACGGGAAGGATCGAATTGTTTCCTTTTTGAAGGGGACTTTTGGGGACAGGATTATTGTTGAGTTGGGTTTTTTGTGTTCTTTTGTTGTCCTGCCAATACACAGATGCCCTTTAATAGAGGGTTGTTATTTTTTTCTTTTTCCACGCTTCCTCGATTGGAGCCTCTCAATTTCGGATTTATGATTGCTGAGAGAGGAGTTTATTTATCAAAAGCATGAAAAGAGGAATTATTAATCTGCAGGCTGTAGAAACAGGACTGAGAGTTTCACAGGTGTTCAGGCCCCATTGGAAGGTAACAGGCCTTAATTCAGATCAGCTGTGAGGGTGACTCAGGGACTTTTCTCAGTCTAAAGTGGGTCTCTGTGTGGTGAGGTCTTCAGAACCGGCTCTGCTGAGTTGGACAAGCTTACCCCTTGCACTGGATATTAAATTTGCTGGATAGCAACAGTTCTGGAGTTCCTGCTCTTCTGGACTTGGCTGGAGAAACTTCAGACTGACAAGTAAGTGGACTTCTAATTTTTGGTTGTAATGGGATGACTCTGAGGTTCATGTAGCTGGCAATTAAAATAGGAGGTGTCACTTGGCGTGTATTAGATTTGATGAACTTTATAAAGTGGTTTATCTGTGGATAATGTGCTGGATCAGGAAGAAATTGCCAGAAAACTGCCTGCCCTCACCTTCCTGCTCTCCAAAGGTAGATTAGGAATAGAAAACCAGAAATTAAAGAAGGTGTGGTTAATGAATCAGAGGTGGCTTCGTGTTTCAGCCTCTGGATGGCCTGAGCAAGTGGGACAGTGTCTGGGTCCTGCACACTTGTGCCTGTTCTGTGTTCTGGGGCTTTTTCAAGCTCAGCTCCTGCAAATGCGTGGGTTTGCAGTGTGCTGACTGAGCAACGTGGCACAGAGCTCCCAAAAAGACTTTGCTGATGTGGAATCCCAGAGTCTGTTGGTGGATTCTTAAGGTGTTTGTGTCCCAGCAATTTAGAAGGTCTAGGCTGTATGAATCCACAGCATCTGCAGCTTCAGTGGAGGGAAACAGGGACTTTGCTGGTCAAACTAATTTTCTTCTCTCTTTTTTTTTTTTTAATTTTATTTATTTTATTTTATTTTATTTCTTTTTTGTTTGCTTGTTTTGTTTTGTTTTGTTTTTAATAATGGAGAAAAGAGATCCACCCATGAAAAGTAACCTTTTTTTAAAGAGAAGAAACCCATAGGGAGGGAGAAGGGAGGAAACTTTTGTTTGCTTTGCCTACTTTATAGATCTCTGTATCAATATTTATTTGGAGATCCTGCAAGGTGTTTCAGTGATTTTCTCTGGACCAAGGTACCTGCTGTGTCAGTCTGTGACAGTCCCCCCAAGGGTTATATGTCACAGCAACCCCAGAGCCCTGTAATGCAGCACAACACCCTCCTTTTGCTGAATCATTGGTATCAGCTTGCTGCCGTTTGGGGGCATTTTTATTTTAAAAGCTAAAACTTTCTACTGCCACTAAAATAAAACAACACTTCCCGACCTCTTGGTATTTTTCTGTTGTATTGGAAATCAATTCAACACGTGCAATTCTTGTTTTAGTAATCTTGGTGAATTAATTTTTATTTTTATTAAATAGAAGATAGGCTGGTGTTCATATAACAATCAAGAGAAAATTAGTTCATTTCATGTCCAAGTGAAGACTCTTAAACTATGCAATTTGCAGTCAGTTCAACATTATTTACTTTCAAGGCTTACTCAGGGATTCAGAGATTATTCTCTCCAATTACCAAGAAAACCCCCAAGTTTTAATTAATGCTTGCAGGATTAATTCTGTATGAAATAAAATTTAGAACTCACCTGCTGTTCCTAGAATACTCCTGAAAACTTGGGTTTCTTCCTCAGAAGTTTATTATGACTGGAAAAAACAAAACACCACCTATACAAATCTGGATCTTTATGCCCAGTGGGAAGTGGGTCATTTCCTCCAGGTATCAGCTGATGTTTTTCCAACTTACAGGAGGTTGTTGTCCCCCTGCCTGGGCCACGGAGCTGCTTTTGGCAGGGGCTGCTGGAGCCACAGCTGCGTGTGGGACTCCAGGGCAGGACTCTGGAGCTGGGCACTGGGAATGAGCCCTGGCTGGGAGCTCCAGCCTCCCCCGCTGTGCTGGGCCGTGGGTGGTGACCCAGGACTGTCCCCTGGCCTGCTCTGTGCCCTGGCACCCCAGGACTGTCCCTGGCCTGCCCTGGGACCCCAGGACTGTCCCCTGGCCTGCCCTGTGCCCCGGGACCCCAGGGCTGTCCCTGGCCTGCTCTGTGCCCTGGCACCCCAGGGCTGTCCCTGGCTCACTCTGTGCCCTGGCACGGGGCTGTCCCCTGCCCTGCTCTGTGCCCTGGCACCCCAGGACTGTCCCCTGGCCTGCTCTGTGCCCTGGCATGGGGCTGTCCCCTGGCCTGCTCTGTGCCCTGGGACCCCAGGACTGTCCCTGGCCTTCTCTGTGCCCTGGGACCCCAGGACTGTCCCTGGCCTGCTCTGTGCCCTGGCACGGGGCTGTCCCCTGGCCTGCTCTGTGCCCTGGCACCCCAGGGCTGTGCCCTGGCTCACTCTGTGCCCTGGGACCCCAGGACTGTCCCTGGCCTGCTCTGTGCCCTGGCACGGGGCTGTCCCCTGGCCTGCTCTGTGCCCTGGGACCCCAGGACTGTCCCTGGCTCACTCTGTGCCCTGGCACGGGGCTGTCCCCTGGCCTGCTCTGTGCCCTGGGACCCCAGGACTGTCCCTGGCCTGCTCTGTGCCCTGGGACCCCAGGACTGTGCCCTGGCTCACTCTGTGCCCTGGCACGGGGCTGTCCCCTGGCCTGCTCTGTGCCCTGGGACCCCAGGACTGTCCCTGGCCTGCTCTGTGCCCTGGCCCCCCAGGACTGTCCCCTGGCCTGCTCTGTGCCCTGGCACGGGGCTGTCCCCTGGCCTGCTCTGTGCCCTGGCACGGGGCTGTCCCCTGGCCTGCTCTGTGCCCTGGGACCCCAGGACTGTCCCTGGCCTGCTGTGTGCCCTGGGACCCCAGGACTGTCCCCTGGCCTGCTCTGTGCCCTGGGACCCCAGGACTGTCCCTGGCCTGCTGTGTGCCCTGGGACCCCAGGACTGTCCCTGGCTCACTCTGTGCCCTGGCACCCCAGGGCTGTCCCTGGCTCACTCTGTGCTCTGGCAGGGGGCTGTGCCCTGGGGCAGCTCCCAGTGGGTTCCGCAGGGGGGGCTCCAGGAGCTGCTCTGTCCCTGCTGGGGTGGCACACATGGAGCTGCTCCTGGGCCCTGGGTGAGGGAGGTTTGCCCCCAGGCTGCCCTGGCTGTGCTGGCTGCAGTGCAGGGGTGGGCAGGACACACGTGTGGGGGGTGAAACGTGTCTCCTGCTGGGAAAGCTCCTGCAGTCCCTCTGTGGCTGGTGAGTGAGGGCACAGTGTGCTCATGGGTGGCACGTTGGAGCTATTTCACATCCATGAACCTGGGCATGTTAAACATTAATGGTTGTTATCAGGCCTCTGTGGCTGTGGGCCAGGGCTCTGTTTTACCCAGACCCATGAACAGCACTCTGGGGCCATGCGTGGTTGGTGTAGCAAGACACAGCGTGTTTCACAATCCCTAAATGCTGCTGGGACATTCCTAAGTGCTAGTGGGACAGAAAGTCCACTTTTAATTGAGGATTGGTGGCACCAGTGCCACACGGCCTGGAATCCTTAGCAGTCCTCTGCTGTGCCAGGAGCCTGCCAGGCTGGAGTCGTGTCCAGGGCCTTTGCTCCGTGTGCTCCTGGCACAGAGCCACTGCCACATGTGGGCCAGGAGCATCTGGCACATCTGGGCTGTTTCTGACAAACTTGGATTTGTCTCAGGCTGCTTCCCTAACATGGAACACCCCTGCCTTTGTGCTGGGCATTTGTTCTCCCTGGAATTAGTGGCTGATGAGCAAAGTCTCGTGCTAGGCTCAGTGTTGCTGTTGCAAACCAAAGGCAAAAAGAAGTGACAGGGAGGTGTTTCCTGCCTCACTATCAAAGTCCTTTATAAAAGGGGGGAAAATTAATAATTTGGACTGCACGCTCCTATTTTTCCTTTTTTCTTTTTCTTTTTCTTTTTTTTTTTTTCTTGCACCCAGGAGCACAGCTGGGAAATGATGAGTCCAAAATGTGCCTGTTGTAACCAGCCATTGCTGAAAGGTGTAAGCACATTAATATTATATAACCAGGGACAGTGAATCAGCTGCAAGCTCAGTGAGGAAGAGGAACTGTTTCAAACTTCACACTTTTCTTAAAGGCTGTTGTTGACAGGAGCAAAGGAAATTGCTGGGATGGTGGGGAAAATGCTGTCAGTTGTGGGAACAGGTAGCTCTCAATTCCCTGAACTCTAGTTGGGCTGCAGAGGAAGGAAAGTCCCAGACTTGCACACAGTGTTACCCCACTTTGAAGCACTTAGGGGTTGTTTTGTGGTTGTGTTCTGAGTAAAGAACCCCTTAAAACTGAAGGCCTGTTCTGCAGGAGCACACGTAGAGGTGCAGCCAAGAGGCATCTGCCCATGGCATGCGACTGGTGTTTGCCAAGAATTGATCCAGTGTCCAGCTCTGAACCTTGCACTGAAGGTAACAGATAATAAAGTTTGCCTTTTGTTTGAAAACTGATTGCACAGAGAGGTCGTGTCCTTTAGCTAATCCAGCAGTGATAGAGGTCTGTAACATGAAAATTGAGTTTACCACAGCTCGGGGGAGAGCCCTGAGGCCCACCCAGAAAGCTCCCGTGGCACAGAGGTGTCTCCACAGACACGGCAGCACACAGGGAGCCTGCAAAAGTGACAGAGAGAAACGAGTAATTAGTCCAAATTAGCAGACCAAGCAGCAGCCCCAGGTCTCTCCCAGCCTCATGAATACAAGGTTTTTACTTTTCAGTTTCAGTGCCTTTTCCTCCCTTTGATAATTCCCCAGCAGTAGTGTATGACAGTGCAACCACTTTCAGTTTCATGTATCTTTTATTTTTTCAAATGCATTTTCATTTTTGTAAGTGTTTTAATAATTTGCCACAATGTTTTTGGAAATAACCCAGAGGCCGGGTGAAACATCTGTCATTTCCAGCACGCTACATTAGCAAAGTAAAGAGTCAAATAATACAATCAGAACAGAGTGTATTTGTAATGAATATATCCTAAGTTTATATTATAGTGCACTTTAAACTTGGAGACTAATCTGTCAAGTTAATGAAACATCCACAGCAAGTGGCAGGAAATGTTGGGTGAAAACAGCAGATGCATTTGGGCAAGAATAAATTAAGTTTGCATGAGGCCCTGAATGAAAAATGGGGAGAATAATCAATGGTAATCATCAGGAGGTTATTTATCTTTGGGATCTCTGTCCTGAGGTGTTTGAAAAGACCCCTGGGCTGGATGCACAGGAGGAGCAAGCAGGGTAGAGGGGTCTAAGGAGCAAGGATTTATGGTTTTAAACCTTTGTTGTAAAGAGAGCTGGCTAAGCCTGCATTTCAGCATTACACTGCTTTGCACTCTGCAGGACAGAGGCGGGTTGGGTTGGTTTTTTTGTGGATTTGTGCTTGTTGTTTGTTTAGTTAGACATTTACACTGATCACAGCCAGTAACAGAACCAAACAAAGCTTCAGTTAGACAAAAAAAGACATCTGAAGTATAAAATACTGTAGCTTCCATAATTCTTTGTGAAGTATTTCATTAAGTTGCATCATTTCATTGCAACTTCATTTTGTGGCAATGAGTGTTTGCTGTCAGAAAACAAGCTGCATTTCCTTTCATTGCTCTGCAGAAAATAAATGGAAAAAAATGACTTGTCCATAAACAAATCCTTTCCCCACAGTGTATTAAATCCAACCACAGTTTAAAGCTGTACTGTGAAAGTGAGCAGACTGGGGTCGGAACTGGGAATGGGGCAATCCCCAGACTGGATCAGGGCTGGAACTGGGAATGGGGAAAATGGCTTCATTAAAGCAATGTTCTGCTGTCCAGGGCAGTTTGACACCCCGATGGCACTGGGAGAGCAATGATGGGGTGGAGGGGCAGGTGAGTGGGGGCCCAAAAAAAGGGAAGTTACAGCCCAGCAATGCTTAAAAATTCATGGGGGGTTTGTATGTGCAGAAAATATTAAAAACCGTAGTGCTTCTCATCTTTATGTATATTGAGAAATAATATTTATGTAAAAAATTGATTTCAAAACACAACCCTGTATCTACTGTATTATATAGAGAATCTTTGAGTATAAGAAATTCTAAATGTAGACTTATAGCATTTGAAAATACAAATGTAACTTTGCCAGCTGCTCCCCGTGTCCGTGCTGAACCAGCATCCCAGGGGCACAACAGGCGCCGGCGACACTTCCAAAGGAAGATTTGTCTCTCTGTGGGAAGCCGGGATTTCCAGGAGCCAGAGACGTTCCTGTCCAGCGTGGTTCACCTCCCGCCCTCCCCGAGCACGGCGCGGGCCACTGCAAGGAAGGATTCCTTGTTGCCCGTGCCCAGCCGGTCCCAGCCCAGCTGGCCGTGCTCCCTGGGCCTGTTCGTGCAGAGGAGGGAGAGCTGCAGAGATTTATTGATTTATTGATTTCCTGACAGTATTTGTCTGCAGTCTTTCCCTCCTTTGACTCCCAGGGCAGCGTCCGGTTTTCTTATTTCCTCGTGTGTAGCTGTTTGCATCCTAGGCAGGACCTGCCTCATCTGGAAATAAAGATTAAATATTTTAAGTGGGTTTTTCAAACCAGAGGGTTTGCCAGTGGAGGGTGCGAGTTGCAGAGACGGGAGGGGGGGAGAAGAAGGAGAGCATCAGGTGTGGGATGAGCTGCACCTTCTCGAGTGCGGGGAACAAGTGGCTGTTGGAAATTGCAGAAGTTGGGAAGGCGGGAGGGGAATGCTGGAAGCAGAGCCGGGAGCGGGCTGTGCCGGAGCCGCGGCACGGTCGGTGCCCGCTCCGGGGCGGCTGCGCTGCCGGGGCTGCCCGAGCGCGGACACGGGGACAGACGGGCGGGGGGGCCCAGCCCCGCCCTCGGGGGAGGAGCGAGGGGGGAGCGGGGCCTCGGGGGGCGGGGCCGGCGCAGGTGCGCGAGGCCGCAGCGCGCGTGCGCGGGGCAGAGGAGCGCGAGGCCGCAGCGCGCGTGCGCGAGGTACAGGTGCGCGAGGCCGCAGTGCGCGTGCGCGGGGCACAGGTGCGCGGGGCGGGACCGAGGTGATTTAAGGCCCCGTGAGGAGCCGCCGACGCCATTTTGCAGGTGTTCGGCGGAGGAGGCGGCAGCGGCCGCGCCGGGCTCCCCCGGCGGGACCCAGGGATGGCCTCGGCCATCCACCCCTACCCCTCTTCCCCTCTCCTTCCTCCCCTCCTTTCCTTCCCCCGGACCTCCCTCTTCCCTCCTCCTCTCTTCCCCCGAGCCGCTCTCCCCCCACCCCCGCTCCGCGCCCCCTCCGCTCCCCGGCTCCCCTCAGCCCTCCTTCCTCCCTCTCCTCCCACCACCCTTCCCGCTCCCCCTGCCCCGGCTCCCTCTCCGCCCTCTGCCTTCTCTCCTGCACACCCCGACCCCCCGGACCCCTCCTCCTTTCCCTCCCCCGGCCTCCCTCTGCCCTCGCCTCGCCCCGCTCCGCACCCGAACCCCGCAACCCGCTCCGGGCCTGTCCCCCCGCCCCAGCCTTCCTTCCTCCCCTCCTGCCTGCCCGGCCCTTCCCGCTGCCCAACCCCAACCCCCCTCTCTTCCTCTCTATTCCCCCTCTCTTCCCTCTCAATTCCCCCTCTCAGTTCTCCTTCTATTCCCTGTCAATTCTCCCTCGATTTCCCATCTTTTCCCTCTCAATTCCCCCTCGATTTCCCATCTTTTCCCTCTCAGCTCTCCCTCTATTCTATCTCAGTTCTCCTTCTATTCCCTCTCAGTTCTTCTTCTATTCCCTCTCAGTTCCCGCTCTATTTCCCATATTTTCCATCTCACTTCTCCCTCTATTCCCTCTCAGTTCTCCTTCTCTTCCTTCTCAATTCTCCCTCGATTTCCCATCTTTTTCCTCTCAATTCCCCCTCGATTTCCCATCTTTTCCCTCTCACTTCTCCCTCTGTTCCCTCCCAGTTCTCCTTCTCTTCCCTCTCAGTTTTCCTACTCCCTCTCAATTCCCCCTCGATTTCCCATCTTTTCCCTCTAAGTTCTCCCTCTGTTTCCCGTCTGTTCCCTCTCTTGATTCTCTCTCTCAATCCCCTTTTTTCCTCCTCTATTCCCTCTAAATTCCCCCTCAGTTCCCCCCTCTTCCCTCTCGATTCCCCCTCGATTTCCCATATTTTCCCTCTCAATTCCCCCTCTATTCCCTCTCAGTTCTCCTTCTATTCCTTCTCAATTCTCCCTCGATTTCTCATCTTTTCCCTCTCAGTTCCTCCTTTTTTCCCTCTCAATTCCCCCTCGATTCCCCGTTTTCCCTCTCAGTTCTCCTTCTATTCCCTCTCAGTTCCCCCTCTATTTCCCATCTTTTCCCTCTCAGTTCCCCCTCTATTTCCCATCTTTTCCCTCTCAGTTCCCCCTCTGTTTCCCCTCCCCGTGTCCCTCGATGTCCCCCCTGTCCCCGGGCCGTGTCCCCGGGCCGTGTCCCCGCAGCCGCGGGCTTGGGGGCGCCGGTTTGAATAAAGCCGCGCAGGCCGGACCCGGCGCCCCCCCTGGATCCCCCTTTGCACGGGGCCGGGCCCGCTCGGCGGGTCCCCCCCTTCAGTGTCCAAGCACCGCCCGACACCGCCGGGGCTCCGGCCCGTCCCGACATCACACGGGGGGCTCCGCGGGCGGGGGCGGGGGGGCAAAGGCCGCGGCTTCGCTCTCGGCAATGGACGGCAAGAGAGGGCCATGGATTGCCGGGAGCGAAGCCGGGGCCGTTTGGGGCGGGGGGAGGCGGGGGGGCAGGGGATGGGGGGGAGGAGGGCGGGGGGACCCCCCTCCAGAGGAGCGGGGTCCCGGGGTGGGAGGGGAGGAGGAGGGGGGAGTTCCCCCCCTCCGACCCGTCCCACCTCGGGACTCCCTCCTCCGGGGGGCGGTCGGGGGCGGGGCCCCCTCCGGAGGAGGGGGTCCCGGGGGGGGGGGGGTCGGGGAGGGCCCCCCCGGAGGGAGGGGCCCGGGGAGGGGAGGGGGGTGGAGGGGAGGGGGGGGTAATTTCCCCCCCTCCTCTCCTCCTCCTCCCCTCTCCCCGGGCCCCTCCCTCCGGGGCGGGTACCCCCTGACCCCTCCCTTCCCGGGACCCCCTCCTCTGGACAGGGGCCCCGCGCGCGGGGGGGGGGGGGGGGGGGGGCGGGGGGCAGCATGAGGGGTCACGACACTCTGCGGCGTGAACAGAACCCAAAGCAACGCACTCCCCCTCTGACCCCCCCCCCTCCCCCCCGCGGGGCCCCTGTCCAGAGGAGGGGGTCCCGGGAAGGGGGGGTCAGGGAGAGCCCGCCCCGGAGGAAGGGGCCCGGGGAGAGGGGAGGAGAGGAGGGGGGGGAATTGCCCCCCCTCCCCTCCCACCCCCCCCCCCCCCCCTCCCAGGGCCCCTCCCTCCGGGGGGGGCCCTCCCCGACCCCCCCCCCGGGACCCCCTCCTCCGGAGGGGGCCCCGCCCCCGACCGCCCCCCGGAGGAGGGAGTCCCGAGGTGGGACGGGTCGGAGGGGGGAACTCCCCCCTCGTCCCCTCCCACCCCGGGACCCCGCTCCTCTGGAGGGGGGTCCCCCGACCGCCCCCCGGGGAAGGGGGTCCCGAGGTGGGAGGGGTCAGAGGGGGGGAACTCCCCCCTCCTCCTCCCCTCCCACCCCGGGACCTCCTCCTCTGGAGGGGGGTCCCCCCGACCGCCCCCCGGAGGAGGGAGTCCAGAGGTGGGAGAGGAAGAGGGGGGAACTCCCCCCTGCTCCCCTCCCACCCCTGGACACCCTCCCCTGGAGGGGGGTCCCGCCACCCCCCGCCCTCCTCCCCTCCCACCCCGGGACCCCTCTCCTCCGGAGGGGGGTCCCCCCGCCCTCCTCCCCCCCATCCCCTGCCCCCCCGCCTCCCCCCGCCCCAAACGGCCCCGGCTTCGCTCCCGGCAATCCATGGCCCTCTCTTGCCGTCCATTGCCGAGAGCGAAGCCGCGGCCTTTGCCCCCCCGCCCCCGCCCGCGGAGCCCCCCGTGTGATGTCGGGACGGGCCGGAGCCCCGGCGGTGTCGGGCGGTGCTTGGACACTGAAGGGGGGGACCCGCCGAGCGGGCCCGGCCCCGTGCAAAGGGGGATCCAGGGGGGGCGCCGGGTCCGGCCTGCGCGGCTTTATTCAAACCGGCGCCCCCAAGCCCGCGGCTGCGGGGACACGGCCCGGGGGACAGGGGGGGACACAGGGGACATCGAGGGACACGGGGAGGGGAAACAGAGGGGGGAACTGAGAGGGAAAAGATGGGAAATAGAGGGGGAATTGAGAGGGAGTAGGAGAACTGAGAGGGAATAGAGGGAGAAGTGAGAGGAAAAACGGGGAATGGAGGGAGAATTGAGAGGGAGCAGAAGGAGAAGTGAGAGGGAAAAGATGGGAAATCGAGGGGGAATTGAGAGGGAATAGAAGGAGAACTGACAGGGAAAACGGGGAATCGAGGGGGAATTGAGAGGGAACAAAGGAGGAACTGAGAGGGAAAAGATGAGAAATCGAGGGAGAATTGAGAAGGAATAGAAGGAGAACTGAGAGGGAATAGAGGGGGAATTGAGAGGGAAAATATGGGAAATCGAGGGGGAACTGAGAGGGAAAAGATGGGAAATCGAGGGGGAATCGAGAGGGAAGAGGGGGGAATTGAGGGGGAATTTAGAGGGAATAGAGGAGGAAAAAAGAGGGGATCGAGAGGGAGAATCAAGAGAGGGAACAGATGGGAAATAGAGGGAGAACTTAGAGGGAAAAGATGGGAAATCGAGGGGGAATTGAGAGGGAGTAGGAAAACTGAGAGGGAAGAGAAGGAGAACTGGGAGGGAACAGAGGGAGAAGTGAGAGGGAAAAGATGGGAAATCGAGGGAGAATTGAGAGGGAATAGAGGGAGAAGTGAGAGGGAGCAGAAGGAGAAGTGAGAGGGAAAAGATGGGAAATCGAGGGGGAATTGAGAGGAAAAAGATGGGAAATCGAGGGAGAATTGAGAAGGAAGAGAAGGAGAACTGAGAGGGAATAGAGGGAGAAGTGAGATGGAAAATATGGGAAATAGAGCGGGAACTGAGAGGGATAGAAGAAGAACTGAGAGGGAATAGAAGGAGAACTGAGATAGAATAGAGGGAGAGCTGAGAGGGAAAAGATGGGAAATCGAGGGGGAATTGAGAGGGAAAAGATGGGAAATCGAGGGAGAATTGACAGGGAATAGAAGGAGAACTGAGAGGGGGAATTGAGAGGGAAGAGAGGGGCAATAGAGAGGAAGAGAGGGGGGTTGGGGTTGGGCAGCGGGAAGGGCCGGGCAGGCAGGAGGGGAGGAAGGAAGGCTGGGGCGGGGGGACAGGCCCGGAGCGGGTTGCGGGGTTCGGGTGCGGAGCGGGGCGAGGCGAGGGCAGAGGGAGGCCGGGGGAGGGAAAGGAGGAGGGGTCCGGGGGGTCGGGGTGTGCAGGAGAGAAGGGAGAGGGCGGAGAGGGAGCCGGGGCAGGGGGAGCGGGAAGGGTGGTGGGAGGAGAGGGAGGAAGGAGGGCTGAGGGGAGCCGGGGAGCGGAGGGGGCGCGGAGCGGGGCTGGGGGGAGAGCGGCTCGGGGGAAGAGAGGAGGAGGGAAGAGGGAGGTCGGGGGAAGGAAAGGAGGGGAGGAAGGAGAGGTGGAGAGGGGTAGGGGGTGGATGGCCGAGGCCATCCCTGGGTCCCGCCGGGGGAGCCCGGCGCGGCCGCTGCCGCCTCCTCCGCCGAACACCTGCAAAATGGCGCCGGCGGCTCCTCACGGGGCCTTAAATCACCTCGGCCCCGCCCCGCGCACCTGTGCCCCGCGCACGCGCACTACGGCCTCGCGCACCTGTGCCCCGCGCACGCGCGCTGCGGCCTCGAGCACCTGTACCTGGCGCACGCGCGCTGCGGCCTCGCGCTCCTCTGCCCCGCGCACGCGCGCTGCGGCCTCGCGCACCTGCGCCGGCCCCGCCCCCCGAGGCCCCGCTCCCCCCTCGCTCCTCCCCCGAGGGCGGGGCTGGGCCCCCCCGCCCGTCTGTCCCCGTGTCCGCGCTCGGGCAGCCCCGGCAGCGCAGCCGCCCCGGAGCGGGCACCGACCGTGCCGCGGCTCCGGCACAGCCCGCTCCCGGCTCTGCTTCCAGCATTCCCCTCCCGCCTTCCCAACTTCTGCAATTTCCAACAGCCACTTGTTCCCCGCACTCGAGAAGGTGCAGCTCATCCCACACCTGATGCTCTCCTTCTTCTCCCCCCCTCCCGTCTCTGCAACTCGCACCCTCCACTGGCAAACCCTCTGGTTTGAAAAACCCACTTAAAATATTTAATCTTTATTTCCAGATGAGGCAGGTCCTGCCTAGGATGCAAACAGCTACACACGAGGAAATAAGAAAACCGGACGCTGCCCTGGGAGTCAAAGGAGGGAAAGACTGCAGACAAATACTGTCAGGAAATCAATAAATCAATAAATCTCTGCAGCTCTCCCTCCTCTGCACGAACAGGCCCAGGGAGCACGGCCAGCTGGGCTGGGACCGGCTGGGCACGGGCAACAAGGAATCCTTCCTTGCAGTGGCCCGCGCCGTGCTCGGGGAGGGCGGGAGGTGAACCACGCTGGACAGGAACGTCTCTGGCTCCTGGAAATCCCGGCTTCCCACAGAGAGACAAATCTTCCTTTGGAAGTGTCGCCGGCGCCTGTTGTGCCCCTGGGATGCTGGTTCAGCACGGACACGGGGAGCAGCTGGCAACCACAGCCCCTCTGGCCCGGGCCACTGGGAGGGATTCAAAACCTAAACAAACCCCAAATCCTGCAGAGGGAAAAATCCATAGGAAGAAACATATTGCTGTCATAAAAACCTTCAAAATCTGTTAAAAACTCTATGACAACAATGTAATGGGATTCCCAGGGACCTTATTAGTGCTCTTGGTTCCGTTTTGTGTAGTTTTAGTCCCTCAATTAGCAGCCTGTAGAACTTATCCTGGGATTTGGAGGTTGAGCAGGGCTTCCTTTGGATGGACCTTCACTTCTGGCCCCAGTTTGTGCAAACACAACTTTGGCCAATGTGGTGAAACACGTGACCTCAGCTCTTCCCTCACAAACGTGCCCTCTTTATTCCCCGGAGGTGAACTCACATCCTGCCCCAGGCTCTCCACTCACCCCTCAGGGTGACCCCAGAGTGTCCATCCTGTCCCCCGCAGGGCCCTGGGCACACGGGGAGGTCCCTTTGCCCACAGGGCCTTTCTCCTGCCCCTCTCCAGCCCGAGGCTCCTCCGCTCGCTCTCTCCGGCCTCGCCGTCCCACACCGACCCACAGCCAGCTCAGGCAGGGAAATGACACCAGGCAACAGCTGCAAAGGCACAAAGAGGAGAGCTGTCAGCCACAGGCACAGAAAAGGCAAAGGCTTCACAAAACATTGCTGCAACCTGACTGCTCATTATTTCCACTCTCCCAGGGAGAACCCCACGAACTCACAGCCAACAAGGCCTGACAGTCCCTGCAGCCGCAGCACATGGACAGAGAGGCAATTCCACCACCTGAAAGGGAAAAAGAAGGAAATGGTGACTTATTTCTTTTAAAGTTATTTTAAGTTCTTAAAACAGAACAAAGACTTGTTTGGAATTCTGTTGGGTACACAATGAGTGTTGGGCACAGGGCACGTCACTATTCCAGATTTCAATGGGGCTCTTTGGGGCCAGACCAGCTGATTTCCTAAGTTCAGTTCGTGCCCACGGACTGATCTGAGCTCCCCGTTCCCCGGATCGCTCATCCCCACACTCCCAGCACCGTCCCCCGAGCCCTCGGTCCTGTCCCCGCCGGGACTCCCAAACCCTCCCGGCCCTGCCCGGCTCTGGCCCGGGCCCGGGGCACCCTCGGCTTGTGCCCCGCAGTCTCCGCCTGGCGGACACGGCCGGTACTGCAGCCCCGACACCGCCGGCCCGCAAAGGACCCCCCGCGCCCCCCGCGCCCCAGCCGCAGCCCCCCTGCCCTCCCTGACACACAGCCCCAAACCCGGCACCTGCCTCACAAAGCGGCCGCGGGGATCGGCCTCGCTGCACCCGCGGGACAAAGCACCGACCCCAGGGACACCCCAAAATTAGCCCCTCCTGCCCACTGCTCACAGCCTCAACCCACCTCCAAACACTCCTGCTCTGCCCACCACATTGCCCCGACTTTAACACCCCACATTCTCCGGACCTCTCCACCGCTCATCGCCTCACTTTACCTCAATTTACTGCAGTTTATCTCAAAGAAAACACCTTATTTTCTTTTTTTTTATTTTATTTCTTTTCATTTTATTTCATTTTATTTCTTTTCATTTATTTGAGTTCATTTTTGAAATGATTTAATTTTATTTTCCTTTTATTTCGTTTCCTTTTCTTTTAATTTTATTTTATTTTCATTTTATTTTATTTTTCTTGTTTTTACTTCATTTTCATTTTATTTTCTTTCTTTTTATTTTTTGTTTATTTTATTGCATTATTTATTATTTTATTTTCTTTTATTTTCATTTTATTTTCTTTTATTTTCATTTTATTTTCTTTTATTTTAGTTCTTTTTATTAATTCTATTTTCATTTTATTTTTTCTTCTTATTTTTGTTTATTTTATTGCATTTTTTATTATTTTATTTTCCTTTTATTTCACTTCTTTCTTTAATTTCATTTTATTTCATTTTCATTTTATTTTCTTTCTTTTTATTTTTGTTTATTTTATTTATTTTTTTATTATTTTATTTAGTTTTATTTTCCTTTTATTTCATTTCTTTTTTAAATTTCATTTTATTTTATTTTCATTTTATTTTCTTTCTTTTTTATTTTATTTTAATTTTATTTAATTTCATTTTTTTTCTTTTTATTTCTTTTAGTTTTATTTTTTCTTTTCCTTTATTTTATTTCCTTTGCTTCATTCGCTCCCCGCAGAGAATCAACCTCCTTTTGAAGCCCCCAAACCTGCCCTTCCAGCCCACAGCTGGTCACCTCGTTTTTAACACAAGATCTTCGTTCTCTCCCCCACAGATCACCTCACATTTAACCCCCACAGTTTTCTCCATCTGCACACCACTCAGTAACTTTCTCTGCTACACACTGCCCCAGAGTTTACTCCACATTTTTCCCTCCCTGTCCACTGCTGATTCCCTCAGTTTCACCTCCAAATAGTCATTCCCTGCCATGGATACTCTCTCCTATCTCCCCCCCACAACAAACCCTGGGGGGCTGAGGTTTAAAAGCTCCATTTAGGGCAGCCAAAAGCTCTCTGGCTGGCACAGCTCACTGAATATCCTGAAATCTCTTTCCAAGGGCATCCAAACCCACAGGAAGAGGTGCTGAGCACGCAGGACTTGGAGGTGCTGCAAGCAGAGCTTCCCTGAACTGCAGGGAAATGTCCCAGGGTGGCTTTGGGCTGCTGGCCCTGCACACTGTGCTCTCACACCAGCCAGCCTTCCTGCCAAGGCCAGGGACAAGGGAAGGGCTGCTGGGGCCTCTCTGGAGCCTTGCAGTGTCCTGCTCCAGGAGCAAGGACACTGGCAGTGCCCACAGCCCTCACCCCAGGCCTGTCCCTCAGGGGATGCTCCTCCTGTGGCCCTTGGGGACACGGGCTGGGCTGGCCTGGGCAGGGCTGGGGCAGCACTCACACCCCGGGGGCTCAAAGGGCTTTTCCAGCCTCGGGATCCCACGGGACACTCGGGCACTGCCCCACCTGCACAGCCAGCCACAGGAAGCTGTTACACACAGATCACATTCCATAGAGAATCCAGGCAGATCCCACATTAGGGGCAATACCTACAGCTTCTGCCCTTGTCCACTCTCCTGCAGTTCCACTGGCCCACACGACAGGAACAACTGCAGCTGCCACTTCAGTCGGGGCCTTGCTGCTGACAGGAGTTATTCCCTGCACAACAAGAGCTGCTGCTTGGACACATTTCCTTTCAGCAATTACAGTGTCAATAGCCCCAGTTTTCAATTCCATTTCTGCCCCAACTTTTCCAGTCCATCTCTTCCTAGCACAGGTTTGGGTGAGTTTGGCAAACAGACAAACTCGGGAATTACCCAATAGTTTCCCAGTTTAACCCCTGTCACACCAATCACCTGAACAGTGCCAGTCCTTAGTTCTCCCTCTGTTGGGTTAAGGACTGAGCAAGTTGGACCTGTGCCTGACCAGGACAGGTGCAAACCAAATGCTGGGGACTGGAACACACACCTGGCACTCCTGCAGCTCTCACAGTCACATTCCAGAGAAAACAGCCAATTGCACCATCACTGCTCATTTCTTAATCCCAATCCCACACTTCTTTGGCACTTGCAGCACCACTTTTATCACCCAATTACAGCCCATTAGAGAGCTCCATGTCTAGCAGGGACAGGGACCCCTGGGATACTCTCAGCAATGCCTGAATCCATTGCAGGGACCTTGCTTTGAGCTCCCCAGGGCCGGGCACCCCGAGGATCTCCCCGAATAATCCTTTCGGTGCGCGCTGGAGTCCTCGGGGTGCCCCAACCCGGGGGCACCAACAGCACTGTCCCTCCAGGGGCCCAATTTGGTCCCAAGGCTTCAATGGACAGCCCAAAAGGCATTTCCAGAGGCCTTCTTTGGAACCCACCAACGGGAACGGGGAGGAAGCCACAAGAAGGCCTCATTTCTAAAGGCAGGGGGATCTTGCCTGTGTCCCAGACCGGTCTGGGGATCTGAGGCCCTTCCCGAGAAAATCTCGGTGCCGGCGTGAAGGGCCAGAGATCCCTTGGAGCCACGGGAGAGCAGGCACAGAGTCCCTCCTGGGGGCCAATTCTGCTGCCTGAAACAGCTCTGCAAAGAAACCTCTCAGACTCAGCTGGTGAGTTTTAGAAGCCAGGCATTCCCACACACTAAGAGATTTTAAGAGCTCACTGACTGAGAAAACATCGAGCTTTTATCGTGGACATCTGACCTCCCACAGACAGCTCCTTTCCCCTCTCAGTACAAAATGATTTCCGTGGCATCATTTCATAGGAAGTGCCCAGGACCCCCAGACTGTGCTTTCCAGAACAGAAAAGAAACAGAGGGAAGGAGCTTTGCACAAGTGGAACACACTCCAGAACAGACCTGACTTCAGGGTTGCTCTTTGGGTTCCAGTCCAGCACCCAAAAACTCCAGCAGGAGAGCTGGCCCATGGCCCGTGGGACCCTGAAAATCCATCTTACCATGGGCTGGAAGCAAATCCCAGTTGGACGAGTCCCTTGTGCCTGCAGATGCCTGGGGATCCTTTCCTTCCACCTCCTGCTCTCCCAGTAGGAGAAAGGGGCACCTCGGGCACACGGTGGCACTCGACATCCTGCTGAGAGAGGAGCAAGGAAACCTTGAGCACAAAGCTGGGGAGGAAACTAAAACTTCCTTTCCTAGGAGCTTTGGGCAGTCTGCAACCAAGGGGGGGAAATTTGCATCTCCTTTGGTGCAGGTGTCGACAGAGGCCAACAGAGCTTTGGCCTTTTTCACACAACTGTGCCCTTTTTGGCTCCCTGGCAGCCCAATGGCACCAGAACCCCCTTCCTGCACACACAGGTGGCACACACAGGCACCCACACACCTTTTCTCCAGCCCACACGTGGCCAAGATTTCCTCCCCCTGGACATCCCAAGGGCAGTATTTTTACTGGAGAGCACGGCAACCCCCCTGGCCTTGCAAAATGGCTCCCTGCAAAAAAGGAACTGCTTCTCCTGGACATTTCTCCAACACTCAAGGGCTTTGGAAGCTGCTCTCATGGTACCAAACCTGCTTGGGGTCTCTCCCAGCTGTTGGCTCTCCGTGGAGTTAACAGGCACACACTCCATTCCATCCTCCCCCAGCCAAACCCATCCTCACCGGCAGGACGGGTCCTGCCCTTACCTGTACAAGCTCCCGGCTCGGCACAGCCGTGGGGACAGAGCAGCTTCCCAAGGCAGCTCCCGCCCGGCAGGAAGCACAACTCGCCACACTCCACCAGCCGCTGGGCACTGAACAGAGCTGAGCATCAGCCGAGGGCACAACTGGAGAGAAAAGGAGCCAAAAGCATTAACACAGCACCAAGGAACTAAGTGAGATCGGTCTGTCCCTCCGTCTTTCCCAGATGCTGAGTGAAAGCTTCACCTTTCCACCAATTTGTCCATAAAGGGTCAGCACACAAAAGTCTTGCTGTCCTTTACCTCCCCTGGGCAGGCTCTCATCTACACCTTAAATCATGGGGGACACGTGCTTGCCTTCCCACGGAAAACAATTGTTATTCCCTCTCAGAAAGGCAGCCCCAAAATATTGATTTCCTCTTTATGACTTGAATCGCTCCCCTCCTGACTTGCTGAGCTATTACACTCCAAATACACATTCTGTCCCCTACAGTTTACCTCCAGTTTTATGGGCCAAAATATTCCCAGACACCAGGACATTCTCTTGCTTCCAAGGCAGGACCGATCATCCCTCTAGGAAAAGGCAAAGAAGGAAAGGGTTCATCAAGCAATGCAGAACTTAGCAAGTGAGTTTAACAAATACCATCAGGTTTTGTGCACAGAGGAAATAAAACTCACTGGTTTTAGGAGCTAAAAGATCAGGGGAACTTCCTGGCTGGAGAGACTCCCCGGGATCCACGGCTCCCCTGCAGAAGCTCCCGACAAAAAGTGCTCCCAGCAAACCCCCCGGCAGGGCCGGCCCCTCGTCATCCTCACCGGCCACACCTGGGGCTGCCCCGTCCTTTTGTCACCCTCGCTGGGCTCCGGGGTTCTTTTGGGCCGCTTTTGGCTGCGGGTTTTGGGGACCGGTCCCAGCCCCGGCCCAGCTCCGCACCTGCTGCGCTCCCCGCAGCCCTCGCTCAGCCCCGCGGGGATTTGTGCCTCCTCCCAAGGTGCCAAATGGCTGCAAAGCCCGTCGGGAAGCCGCTCCCGGGCTTTCCTTCCCAGCCTTTCCTGCCCAGCACCGCAGCGGTCGAAAAGGAAACCAGAAAATCGGGACAAAAAGGACCCGAATCGCGCCGTGCCGACCCCCGGCTCCTCCCGCCGAGCCCGGGCAGAGCCCGAGAGCTGCAGCCCCCGGGCCCCGCCGCGGCTTCCCCGCCGTCCCCCGGCACCTCCCGCCCGTCCCGCCCCGCAGCGCCGCTCCCGCTGCTCCCCGAGCACAGGAACGAACCCACCGCCCACCGCCCATCGCCCACCGCCCACCGCCCATCGCCCATCGCCCACCGCCCATCGCCCACCGCCCATCGCCCACCGCCCACCGCCCATCGCCCACCGCCCATCGCCCATCGCCCATCGCCCATCGCCCACGGCCCATCGCCCACCGCCCACCGCCCACCGCCCACCGCCCACGGCCCATCGCCCACCGCCCATCGCCCATCGCCCACCGCCCACCGCCCACCGCCCACCGCCCACGGCCCATCGCCCATCGCCCACCGCCCACCGCCCATCGCCCACCGCCCACCGCCCATCGCCCCCGCACGGGCCGGGACTCCCCGGCAGCCTCGGCTGCGATCCCGCGGGGAAGGGACCCGGACATCCCGTTATGGATCTCGTCCCGCCCCGGCACTCCTTGGACGGGCATCGCCCCGCCCCACGGGATCCTTTTATGGACAGAACCCGCCCTACACAACCCTACATGGGCATCGCCCCGCCCCGACACTCCTTTTAGGGGTATAACCCCGCCCTACACAACCCTATATGGGCGTCTCCCCGCCCCAGCACTCCCTTTATGGGCATCGCCCCGCCCCACATGCTCTTTTTATGGGCATTGTCCCTCCCTAAAACTCCTTCTATGGTCACAGCCCCACCCCACACCCCGTCTATGGTCACAGCCCCACCCCACACCCTTCTCCGGCCCCGTCCCCCCGCCCTGTCCGTCCCCTCGGTCACCGCCCCACACTCCCCTCACGGGCCCCTCCCGCTGTCGCTCATCCCAGTCCCGCCCCTCCCGCATTCCCGCTGGGAATGCCCCGCCCGTTCCCCGCTCCCGCATTCCCGGCGGGATCGGACGCTCCCGGCCGAGGGCAGCGCTGCGGGGACGGTCGGGGGGGTTTGAATGTGCCCCGAGCCCTCGGTCCTGTCCCCGCCGGGACTCCCAAACCCTCCCGGCCCTGCCCGGCTCTGGCCCGGGCCCGGGGCACCCTCGGCTTGTGCCCCGCAGTCTCCGCCTGGCGGACACGGCCGGTACTGCAGCCCCGACACCGCCGGCCCGCAAAGGACCCCCCGCGCCCCCCCGCGCCCCAGCCGCAGCCCCCCTGCCCTCCCTGACACACAGCCCCAAACCCGGCACCTGCCTCACAAAGCGGCCGCGGGGATCGGCCTCGCTGCACCCGCGGGACAAAGCACCGACCCCAGGGACACCCCAAAATTAGCCCCTCCTGCCCACTGCTCACAGCCTCAACCCACCTCCAAACACTCCTGCTCTGCCCACCACATTGCCCCGACTTTAACACCCCACATTTTCCAGACCTCTCCACCGCTCATCGCCTCACTTTACCTCAATTTACCTCAGTTTACCTCAAAGAAAACACCTTATTTTCTTTCTTTTTACTTTATTTTATTCTATTTTATTTCTTTTTATTTTATTTCATTTTATTTCTTTTCGCTTATTTGATTTCATTTTTAAATTATTTAATTTTCTTTCTTTTTATTTCGTTTCTTTCTTTTAATTTCACTTTATTTCATTCTTTTATTTTTATTTTTATTTTATTTTATTTTCATTTTATTTTATTTCTTTTTACTTCATTTTCATTTTATTGTCTTTTTATTTTTGTTTATTTTATTGCATTATTTATTATTTTATTTAACTTTATTTTCCTTTTATTTTGTTTCTTTTTAAATTTAATTTTATTTTCATTTTATTTCCTTTCTTTTTTTTTATTTTCATTTAATTTAATTTTATTTCTTTTTATTAATTTTATTTTCATTTTTGTTTTATTTTTCTTCTTATTTTTGTTTATTTTTTGCATTTTTTATTATTTTATTTAATTCTATTTTTCTTTTATTTCACTTCTTTCTGTAATTGCATTTTATTTCATTTTCATTTTAGTTTCTTTCTTTTTATTTTTGTTTATTTTATTTCATTTTTTATTATTTTATTTTCCTTTTATTTCATTTCTTTTTTTAAATTTCATTTTATTTTATTTTCCATTTATTTTCTTTATTTTTATTTTATTTTATTATCATTTTACTTCATTTTTTTTCTTTTTATTTCTTTTAGTTTTATTTTTTCTTTTCCTTTATTTTATTTCCTTTGCTTCATTCTCTCCCCGCAGAGAATCGACCTCCTTTTGAAGCCCCAAAACCTGCCCTTCCAGCCCACAGCTGGTCACCTCGTTTTTAACACAAGATCTTCATTCTCTCCCCACAGATCACCTCACATTTAACCCCCACAGTTTTCTCCACCTGCACACCACTCAGTAACTCTTTTTTACCTACAAAGGTTCATTTTCTAACCCGGAGGTTTTCTCGAGTTTTACCCCCAGAACTTTCCTTTCCTGCCCACTCCTGACGGCCTCAGCTGACCCCAAAATCTTCCTTCTCTCTGCTACACACTGCCCCAGAGTTTACCCCAATGTTTCCCCTCCCTGTCCACTGCTGATTCCCTCAGCTTCACCTCCAAACAGTCATTCCCTGCCATGGATACTCTCTCCTATCTCACCCCCACAACTTTCCCTTCCAGCCCACTCCTGATTACCTCTGTTTTAACACAACATTTTCATTCTCTCTGCTACAGATTGCCCCAGACTTTAACCCTGAAAATTTCCCTACCTCTCCACATCTGATCACCTCTTTAATACCTAATACTTAAATACCTACCCTAGAGACTATTGCAAGTTTACTCTCAGAACTTCCTCTGCATGCCCACTGCTGGGTGCCCCTGTTCACCTCTCAGTGCTCATTCTCTCCACTACAAATAACATCCAGTTTCACCCCCAATTTTCTCCTTCCTCCACAAAATTGATTTGATCTTTGTTACCCCAAAACTGGGCATTCTCTTCCTGACAAAACCCCTCAGCTCTTCCCTCACAAACGTGCCCTCTTTATTCCCCGGAGGTGAACTCACATCCTGCCCCCAGACTCTCCACTCACCCCTCAGGGTGACCCCAGAGTGTCCATCCTGTCCCCCGCAGGGCCCTGGGCACACGGGGAGGTCCCTTTGCCCACAGGGCCTTTCTCCTGCCCCTCTCCAGCCCGAGGCTCCTCCGCTCGCTCTCTCCGGCCTCGCCGTCCCACACCGACCCACAGCCAGCTCAGGCAGGGAAATGACACCAGGCAACAGCTGCAAAGGCACAAAGAGGAGAGCTGTCAGCCACAGGCACAGAAAAGGCAAAGGTTTCACAAAACATTGCTGCAACCTGACTGCTCATTATTTCCACTCTCCCAGGGAGAATCCCACGAACTCACAGCCAACAAGGCCTGACAGTCCCTGCAGCCGCAGCTCAGCACACGGACAGAGAGGCAATTCCACCACCTGAAAGGGAAAAAGAAGGAGGAAATGGTGATTTATTGGTTTTAAAGATATTTTAAGTTCTTGAAACAGATCCAAGACGTGCTTTGGAATTTTGTTGGGTGAATAAGTGGCAGTGGGCACAGGCCAGGTCATTATTCTGATTTCAGTGGTGCTCTCTGGGGCCAGACCAGCCGATCTCCCGAGTTCAATTCCAGCCCAAGGACTGATCTGAGCTCCCTGTTCCCTGCATTGCTCATCCCAACACTCACAGCAATCTCACCTCAGCCCACAGACTCTCTGTCCTCAGAGGCAGTTTTTTTCCCCAATTTTAATAGTCTGGGATCGGTTCCTATTTGAGTAAACCCATTAAACTGATTTTTTAAGTGCAAGATATTAAATACTGAATCCAAGACTCACCTAAACACCTTTATCAAGCCAAGCTGTTTATGTTGAAACCCATAATAATGATTTTTACAGCCAGAAAATCCCCCAAACAGAATAAATCTATGGGAGGAAGACAAATCCACCTTTGTCACACCAGAGCAGGGCAACAGCCAAGGGCTGCTCTTCCCAAACACTTTTATTGCCATTAAATAAGGAATTAACATTAGGATACGGGTGTACACAAAAATAATCTGCCCCCCAAATACTGCAAAATAGCATTGAATAGTATAAACCAGCTATGAATGGGCTCTTTATGCATTTTATAAAAATCTGATTATTCTAAATTTAATTACAAATTATACTTTCTATTTATTACTTGGGCACAGAGAAAAAGGACTAACAGGGGGAAGACAATTAAAACATTTCCCTGGATATGCAGGAGGTTCCAAAGCAAGGCAGAGGACGAGATAATAATAATCTGGGACTCCAAACTGCAGTTAATTGACCCCTTGGAAGCTGCTCCCAGGTTTTCCTGGTGCTTTATGTGATGGCACATCAAACCCACAGAGGCTTGTCCTGTATCAAACTGTCAGGAAGGACAGTTAACCCAAGCAGCTGCATAACCCCAAATCCCACCCCGGCTGCCAACAGGGCTGGCACAGGAAACAAAAGCAGCAAGGCTGCAAGGCCACAACAAACCGGCACTGAAAGGAATTTCAGTCTCCACAGAGCATTAATTCCGTACGAGCAGCCTCTCCTTAGGTCATGCTCCGTTAACAGGGGCAGAGACTCCCATCCATTAAGAACCCAGGGCTTGTTTTGGGGTGAAACTTGCTGAAATCTGGACTCCAATCCTGGGCACCTGGAGAACTGTACCCCTGGATAACTGGGCACATGGATTCCTGTGTCCCTGGATACCTGGGGCCATGGGCACCTGGAGAACTGTGACCCTGGATACCTGGGTACATGGATTCCTGTGTCCCTGGACACCTGGGGCCATGGGCACCTGGAGAACTGTGACCCTGGGCATCTGGGCACTTGGACACCCAGTTCCCCGAGCACTCGGGCACCTGGATACGCGGCTCGCTGGGCGTTCGAGTACCTGGGTCCTGCATTGCCCGGGTCCCCGGGGACCTGGATACCCGTGTCTCCCTGTCCCCGGGCACATGGATAGCCGGATACCCGTGTCTCCCTGTCCCCGGGCACATGGATAGCTGGATACCCGTGTCTCCCTGTCCCCGGGCACATGGATAGCTGGATACCCGTGTATCCCTGTCCCCGGGTTCCCGCGCACGCCGTTCCCGGTATCCCCGTGTCCCGGCACCGCCCGGTACCGCAGAGCCCCCGGCGGCCCCCGCAGCATCCCCGCCGGGGGCTCGCCCGGCCGCTCCCGCTGTGCCCGCCCCGTTCTATCCCGCTATCCCGCTCTCACCGGCTCCCTGCTCCTTGTCCCGGAGCCGGGACGCATCGCTGCAAAGCGCGGCCGCCGCGCCTGACGGCAGCCGGGTCACCATGGGAACCGCCGGGCCGCCCTCAGCGCTTCCACGGAGAGGGGAATGGCGCCGGCGGCATCGCCCACCCTCTCTGCCCTGCCCAAGATGGCGCACCGCCCCTACCCAACATGGCGGCCGGCGGCTCACCCGCCCCTCTGTGCCCTGCCCCAAGATGGCGGCACCGCCCCTACCCAACATGGCGGCCGGCGGCATCGCCCGCCCCTCTGTGCCCTCCCTCAAGATGGCGGCACCGCCCCTACCCAAAATGGCGGTCGGCGTCGTCGTCGTCCCTCTCTGCCCTGCCCCAAGATGGCGGCACCGCCCCTACCCAAAAAGGCGGCCGGCGGCGTCACCCGCCCCTCTGTGCCCTGCCCCAAGATGGCGGCGCTGCCGCCCCGGCCCGCCCCAATATGGCGGCTGCGGGCGGCGGCCGGGCGGAGCGGCGCGGGGCGGCCGCGCCTGCGCCCGTGGCCGTGGCCGTGCCAGCCCAGCGCCAGCGGTGCATGCCGGGCGCCCTGCCCGCCGTGACGCTGCACATCGCACCCGGCGCCGCCACCGGGGCCGCACCGCCACCGGGGCCGCCGCCATGGCGGGCGTGAAGGTGATCGCCAACGACACCGAGTTCCAGCCCGAGCTGAGCGCCGCCGGCTCCCGCCTGGCCGTGGTGAAGTTCACCATGAGGGGGTGAGTGAGGGCGGCCCCGCGCTCCCGCCGCGCTCCGCTGTGCCCGGGTTGTGTCAGTCGTTCCCGTTACCCGGCGCGGGGCCGGCCCGTTTGGGCCCTTGCCGGCACTCTGTGACACACGGATGTAGGCACAGCATCAGCACCGCGCTCCTGTTCCTGGGATTAAACCCCCCTTTCCCGCCGAGCCCTTCCCCTGCCAGCCCTCGGATCCGGGAGGGGATCGGGCGCTGCGCTGCTTTAAAACCCCGTGCCGGGTCAGGGAGCTGCTGTAAGCGGGGCACGGACAGCAATGAAACATCCCAAACTTCTAAAAACATCTTCTGCCCTCGCCAAAGTTCGCTCTGTCCTCGCGCTGTTTGCCCGGGAAAGGCAGAGACTCTCCCCCTCCTCGGCAGGGCTTTGAGGTACAACTGCGGTGAGATCTGGATGAATTCGTGACCAGAGAAACCTCAGCGATTGAATTATTCACGTTAATCTGTGAATAGTGATAATCCCAGGGGGGTTGGGGCTTCAGAGCACACCTCGTTGTTGTCCGGTTGCTGCTGCTGAATTCTGGGGTTTTTTTTTAGCTAATTTTCTACTTTTTTGGGGGGGGGATGATTTTAATTTCTTCTTTCCCAGTGAGAATATCCCTTTGCAGGAATAGTTGCAGCTGGATGCTTCCCACACTTTTGGTGGCACGGAATAATTAAAAATGACATATTTTCAGCCAGGGTGATGGAGTTAAATCAGCAGAAAACAGGGCCATGTTAATAACAATGTAACCAGTTATTCCCGTAAATTAATATGGGGAGAGCCGGTTGCAGGTGTAAATGAGATTTATTGTTGTAAGAATTTTATGATCCCTGAAGCTTTGATACATTATCACCATTAAATATTTAAGTCACATGTAAGTGCTGTTTTTCCCTGGGATGTGATGCGGAGTAATGATACGATTTTTCTATTAATAGTGTTTTTTTCTGCTTTTGCCCTCCTTTATGTCACTTCATTGAGCAGTTAAAAATGCTGCAGTTAAGTTGCAGATATGAGTTAGTATTAATTAATAGGTGAAGCCACTCACGTGACATGGAAGCTGGGAATTAACTCCTCATCCTTAATTGTATCAGCAGCTGGCAGCCAGGTAGGGAGGTTATTTTTGCACCAGGATATTGGGAAGAGCAGGAATGTGCTGATTCCGTTGGGGGCAGGCATTTAAAAAAGAAAATAAAAGTGGAATTAAGTGGAAGTGTTGTTTTCACAGATGTGGCCCTTGCTTAAGGATAGCTCCAGCCTTCAATGCCCTGAGTAACAAATACCCCCAGGCAACGTTTTTGGAAGTGGATGTGCATCAATGCCAGGTTGGTATGAAAATAAACACTTTCAGTTGGAAGAAAAAGAGCAGAGAATGGAGAATTTGAAGGCAAACCCTTCAGGCTTAAAGCTAAAAGGGGTGTCCTGTGGCTGTTGCCAAATTCTCCCTAATCAGGAGAGCAAACCCCCTATTTAGCAAAGTTTTCTTGCAGTGCCCACTGTGCTGCCCTTCATTTGAGCAGTGTACAGAGAGGTTATCAGTTCCTGCTGCCTGTATTATTAAGATAATACTTTAAATATAGAATCTAGCACCAGTGAGGGTTAAAGGAGTCTTTCCAGCCGAATATTGGTGTAATTATTGAGGGGGGAAAAGCAAAAATGTGATAAATCAATATTATGAGTGGGACCAGTGGTGACTGACCTAAGGGTCATTCAGACAATGAATGGGGACTGGTTTCTGCCTCCCAGGGCACAGCTGCCACCAACAACATCTCAGCAACCCCCACGTTCCTGTTCTTCCGGAACAAAGTGCGGATCGACCAATATCAGGGAGCAGATGCCGTGGGCTTGGAGGACAAAATCAAACAGCACCTGGAGAACGACCCTGGGAACAGCGAGGACACAGACATCCCCAAAGGATACGTGTGTATCTCCCGGGGGTTTTGTTGGAATGCCTGGAGACCAAAAAAAATCTTCATTTTTTAAACACACTCCAAGTCAAATATTAGGATTTTAGGCAAAGCTGCCTCAGAAAATCACTTATCTGGGCTTCCTTTTCCAGAAAAAAATTAAATACTGATATGCGTACATTTAATAAGCATGAAAAATCTCCTTAGTCGTTAAAATAATTAATTTAATGTTTATCATAAGGTTTTCCATGCTTTTCTCACCCATCCCAACCTGCCTTCCTCCAAACGTTTTTTTGAAAGTGTAAAAATGTCTCATATTTTATTTTTCTAATGTTTGCCAAAGGGCACGGTAGTAAAAGTGTTCACTTTAGGTTTCTCGTTGCCCATCAAAGAAGAACAAAGATGACAAGGGTATAAAATATATAAAATAAAAAAGATGGCACAGGAACAGCTGGAAAAGGTGATGTGCCTGCCCTGAGTGGCACACAGGAATCCCTTCCTGCTGACTGATAATTGATAATTAATCAACAATTAATTACTGATATCTGAATAGTTTATTGATAATCAAATTATGGATAATTAATCAATAACACCCCCTTTTAAATGGCTTGGAGCCTGGAGAGTTGGGAACATAGGACTAATTTGGGGTGGTTTTTAATTAAATTGATTCTAACTCCAGGCTGGTGTTTGTGTGTGTGACTTGTGCTGTTGTTTAGCAAAAATATATCTGGAAGTTCTCCCTGTGCCAAGTTTCTGGTTCTTGGGATGGCAGGTGGTTGCAGGGATGCAGGATTTAAGGGATAAATCCCACCTGAGCACTGTGATACCCGTGTTTTGTGCTTGCTGTGCCTTCTGTCACCAACCCCTGTGACTTCCCCGAGCCCGCGGAGCCTCGTCCCGCTCCCAGCGTGCTCTTGCCTCTGTTCCCAGATGGATCTGCTGCCCTTCATCAACAAGGCCGGGTGTGAGTGTCTCAACGAGAGCGACGAGCACGGCTTCGAGAACTGCCTGCGCAAGGACCCCTCCTACCTGGAGTCCGACTGCGACGAGCAGGTGCGGCACGGGGGGCACACAGGGGCACGGGGGGCACACAGGGGCACGGGGGGCACACAGGGGCACAGGGGGCACACAGGGGCACGGGGGGCACACAGGGGCACGGGGGGGCACACACGGGCAGGGGGGGGCACACACGGGCAGGGGGGGCACACAGGGGCACGGGGGGCACACAGGGGCACGGGGGGCACACAGGGGCACAGGGGGCACACACAGGCACGGGGGGCACACAGGGGCACGGGGGGCACACACGGGCACGGGGGGCACACAGGGGCACGGGGGGCACACAGGGGCACGGGGGGCACACACGGGCACAGGGGGCACACAGGGGCACGGGGGGCACACAGGGGCACGGGGGGCACACAGGGGCACGGGGGGCACACAGGGGCACGGGGGGCACACACGGGCACAGGGGGCACACAGGGGCACGGGGGGCACACAGGGGCACGGGGGGCACACGGGCACGGGGGGCACACAGGGGCACGGGGGGCACACACGGGCACAGGGGGCACACAGGGGCACGGGGGGCACACAGGGGCACGGGGGGCACACACGGGCACAGGGGGCACACAGGGGCACGGGGGGCACACAGGGGCACGGGGGGCACACACGGGCACGGGGGGCACACACAGGCAGGGGGTCCAGGGTTATCCTGGGATTGCTGCAGGGGGGATGCAGAAAAATCAGGATACAAAGCGAAAAAATTCCAGTCAGAAAAGTGTTCGCTGATATTTAAAGGGAATGTGTGGGCAGAGGGAGGTGACCACAGAGTTTTACTCCAAAGCTCCCTTATCCCTCTTTCGTGTGCTGAGTTGGTTTTTAAGTGAAGAAAACAGTGTTTAATACTGGAGGTTTTGTTCTGTTTCCTTCCACAGCTGCTTATCACTGTAGCTTTTAGTCAGCCTGTCAAGCTTTACTCTATGAAACTTCAGGGGCCAGACAACGGTGAGTGAAGGGTCTGGGTGTTGGATGGGGTGCAAATATAAGGAATTGCTATACTTTTATGTGCAAGTGTAATTACTATAGTTATATACACAAATATAAGTGTTTCTTAATGTTTGATAAATAAAAGTATTAATGTTTGATGCACTGCAGAGACTCTTGGATTTAATCCAAGGGTTAAGGTGAGAGCAACTGAGAGACGAACCTCTTTTATAGTAACTCAGTTTACATCATGAGATCACGTAAAATTCATAATTAGATGTAATTTTGGGATGTAACACCCAAATGGAATCCCACCCCTCTCTTTTAACCCAGGGCAAGGGCCCAAATACATCAAGATCTTCATCAACCTGCCGCGGTCGATGGATTTCGAGGAGGCAGAGCGCAGCGAGCCCACCCAGGCCCTGGAGCTGGGCCCCGAGGACATCAGGGAGGATGGCATCATCCAGCTCCGCTACGTCAAATTCCAGAACGTCAACAGCGTCACTGTGAGTGCCCTGCCCTGAGGGCACCTGGGGGGAAACCCCCCGGGTAACTCAGGGCGTTGATGGTGAGGGTCATTCCAGTGCATGCTGAGCTGGGACTTCTTAGAATCTGCTTTGGCTTCCTCATTGTGGCCTCGGGGGGGGGAAGTGGGAGCTGGGAAAATCCCAGCTGGGTGGGGTTTTAACAAACTACCAGGAAGACACCAGCATTCTATATATAATTATTTAAATTGGCAGGACAGGAGCTCCTGCGAGTGTTAGAGACCTTTATAATTGGGACAAAAGTGCTGGTTTGGTTAATTTTCTCGGGCACCTCATGTTTTATGTATTAAGTGAGAGATGGAGAGTTTAACTCCTTTTTTTTTTGGCTTTCTTTCCTGTTCAGTTGTTTGTCCAGTCCAATCATGGTGATGAAGAGACAACACGAATCACATATTTCACATTTATTGGCACTCCAGTGCAAGCCACGAACATGAACGACTTCAAACGAGTGAGTCCTGTTCCTAAACCCACTTTTTACAAGGTTTTGGTCACTAACTTTGTAGGAATCAGTGGTAAGACTGTATAGGTGAAAATTTGAGGGGCTGGCAAGTTCTAAACACTGACAGCAATGTTATTTTTTAACAGCTGAGACTTATATCTTGGTTTTGGGACTCCCTTTTTTGAACCTTTTAATGTAAAGAGTCTTATTTTAAAATCAACTGCTTTAAAAATTAGCAGGCTTTGTAAAATGCTGCTGCAAACTCCTGGGGAGGTGACCAATAACACTGAGAGCACCACGACTGATGTTACAAATAACCTTTCATTTCAGAAGGTTAAAGTACTAACAGCAACGTGGCACCTACTTAATTTATAACAGCAAAATTTGACCTTAACATAAAACTGAATTTCTTTGCAGGTAATAAGTTAATAAATAGGTTTAACAGGCTTTGCTGCCTTTCACTGCAGCTCAAAGTCATTAAAAAGTTGTTCTAATGGACTAAAATTAACTTAATTCAGATTGCAGACCTTCCCCGTTCTTCCCAAACTACAAATCTTGGTGATCTTCTCATATTTTTTGGTTTCTGTGGCTTTTGAAATTTGAAAGGAGACAATGTCTGTGGACACAGTGCTCCTGGAGTTGTGCTGGGCAGGTCAGGATGGGAAGGAAATGCTCACAAATAGAGGAGCAGGGCGGGATGAGGAACTGGCTGATGTGTCCCAGTCAGATCCTCATCAACACTACCTGTAACATTCCTATTTTCCTTCCCAGACGTGGAGTTTGAGGAGGAGGGAAGTCTTTAGAGTGGTGGAAAAGAGGGACACCAGGGAAAAAATTGCTGTTTAAGCCCATGGAGAGTAGTGGGAAGAGCCACAGATAAATCCTGACAGGGTGGGGGATATGTTTTGCCCCCTCTGGAGTAAATTCCTTGGTTTCCTCAGACCTGCCTGTTTGCACTGAACGTTTTTACACCTTTTGCTGCTGCTTTGGTTCTTGTAACGCTCCTTCTGTTTGTTTTCCAGCTTAACTCCCCATTCCCAAAGAACTAAAAGGGCAGAAGAAATTAAAAAGTAATGATGGGATCGGTGTGGCCTCGCACTCCTTCCCTCCCTCCCTCTGCTCAGCTCCTGCCTTTCCCACAGTCCCAGCACCTTCTGCACTCCCGACTCACCAGCTCAGCTTCTCCCTCCTCTCCCTGCTCCAAATCATTCCTTAAACACTTCACTTGCCCCGTTTTTACCCTGAACTTGTCATTTTAAGGTCACACCAAAGAGTCCTTTCCCAGCTGAATTTTGTGGGGCTGGTGGAGATGCTCTGCCAAGACTCCTTTGTAATATCCTAATGGAAAGGAAGGGAAATGGAATCAAACCCACCTACCTGGGGGTTTAATAAACATTTCCTGTGGGATTGTGGGGTGGGATGGGCAGAAAACGGGTGGGGTTTGAGCTGAGATGCCAAAATATCCATATCCATGTGCTGGGTTTTCCAGATAATTCACATGGGCCACTTGTCCCTCTCTGCCTCTGACTGGTATCGAACTTTTTTTTGGTATTCCATACTTCCTAACACCTAATCCCTAATCTTTTAACTCTGGTTTTCCTTTTTCTTTTCCTGATTTCTTTGCCTAATCTGTGTGTGGACACAGTTTGGAAGCACAGCAGGGATAAATTTTGCTCTGTGACAAGTTTAACTGTATTTTTTTAACTGGATTAATTATCTGATTTTGTTCTTCTTCCCCCACATTGCCAGGTTGGAATTTTCCTGCCTTTGAGCATTAGGTTGAATTTCCAGTTGGAAATGCTCCTGATTAGGGATTCCTTGAGGTGAAAGTGGGAGAGAATTCCTCCCCGTTGCAGTTTGACAAGGAATTAAAAAAGGGAAGGAGCAGGAAAAATGCTTCCCATGGGTCCATGGATTCAGGACTGAGGGGGTTTGGGCTTTTTTTGGAATATCTGTGAATTCCTGGATTATTGTACGGGTTTGAGCTGCATTATCAGGTCAGTATTTCTGGGGAAGCCCATGGAAAGGATGCCAAGGAAAGGAGCAGCCTCAAACTGAGCATCCAGGGTTTTTTTTCCCACTTGACTTTTTTATGGAGTGTGTTAAGGTGTAATGCTTGACGTGTGACCTGGATTTTGGAGTGTTCTCTGGCAGTTCCCGTCTCCTAACTCCTCCCAAAATAGCCTTGCTGTGTTCAACACTAAACAGAAGGGTTTGTGTGTGTTCCCATCCCTCCTAACCCCGGGAAGGGATTCCCATCCCTCCAGGTGCTCCCGTAACGCTCCTGGGTTCCCTCACTGGGAATTGAGTTGCACTTGGATTTACCAAACCAAAAGAGTCCTGCTCAGGAGCTGTGAAACATTATTCCTGTTTTTTTCCCCTCTTCCAGGTAGTTGGCAAAAAAGGAGAGAGCCACTAGGAAGCAAAGCCACTGGAAGGCCTTATCCCAGTCCAAGATTCCCCCTTTTCTCTCTGACTCCTGGATAATTGCTTGACCATAACCAGAGACTGTCAGTTTGATTTACTGCCATTTCCAATAAATCATTGCTTTGAGCTGGAGTGTGTTTCTGGTGTCCTCCTCCTCCTCCATGGATTTGTAAGTAAAATTCCTGATTTTTGCCAAGTTGAATTTTGTAATTCCAACAGTTGTGGCTCTTTTATTCCATTGAAACTTCCTGACTCCACTGAAAAGCTCCACAGAAAATGTGTGCTCAGAGTTTCTAATGTCAAATACAAGAGAAACCTGAGTTACTCTGGATCATTACTGCCACTAAATAGAGATAATTCTCGGATAGGAGGAACTTCACCTGTTTAATTCCCATTTCCCTGCCAAATCAGAGCAGAGGAAGCAGATTTAAAATCTTGACTTCCAAGGAATTCCTGAGTCTTCCAAAAGTGGTTTTTTAAATTAGAAATTCCTGCCCTTGTTTCCCAGGCAGGCTGGGATTTAGATGTTGTTCCTGATTTATTTTATTGGATGTTTTCCCTCTCTCTGGATCTCAGTAAGGAAATATTTATTACAAATATTAATTTTCCATCTTAATTGGAATTTTTTTACTACTTAGGGCATACTTCCAAGAAAACTTACCAAACTAATGTTAATAAATCAGGCATTGATCAGCACCATATCCATAGAATTCTCTGAATTCCCAGGAAAACTTACTAAGTGTTTAATTGCCATAATTAATCTCTTTGTTCAGTTAAATTTACTGCATTTTTAATTACACAAATCCCATTAAAACTTAAATCCTGGCCTAATTGCTGTTCCTTGGGCACAGTGGGGTGGTTCTCTTCTGCCTTGGCACATTTGGATGTTCATCCCAAGTGAATTTCCTGTTAAAATAGAGATATTTCTTTTTCCAAAGAAAACTGGGAATTATCTATAAAACCTAATTTTCTGAGAGGCACTGGTTGGTTCCCACTCTCACTGCATATTCCAGGATCCTCATGGAGCTGTGTTAATCAATGGCATGTGATGACAGCTTGACTCCTCTCCTAATTCCTTACTCTTTTGTTTCGAGGGATGTAAGACGTGGAATTGTAAATAGAAATAAACCATTTTTAATACGAATAACTTCCCGTTCCTGACTTTGTGCACTCACCCCCTTTGCATTCTTGGGGAACTGCCTCGTTCCCTCCCTCCTTCCCGCCTGAGTTACGTGCCAGGTTCAGCGATTCTGGTGTTATAAATGAATGAAGTGTATAATGTTTATTACTTACAGTGCATCCCTGCCCTGCTGCCGCCGTGCTCCTGGGTTTCCTGGATGTTTGGGGCGGGCTTGTCGCCTGCCCGGGGTCAGCTGCCCTCCTGCCTCTGGGTCACCCTGGCCACCGAACTCGGAGGGGTCTGGGGTTTATCCGGGGGCTTTGTGTTCGTTGGTGGGTTTCGGTTCATTTCGGGGTGGGTTCGCCTCAGGCCGGAGCTGCCCGGGGTGTGCGGAGGCGGGTCGGGGGTCCCTCACAGCCCCTGCCCTCAGCCGCGGCAATGGCGCCTTCCCGCCCCCTTTTCCCGCCCGATTTTCCCGCCCCTGCGAGTCCCGGGCACCGCCGGCAGGTGGCGCTGCGGAGCCGCGCGGGAACGGCCGGGAATGGCCGGGAATGGAGTGGCCGGGAATGGCTGGGAATGGAATGGAATGGCCGGGAACGGCCGGGAATGGAATGGAATGGCCGGGAATGGAATGGAATGGCCGGGAACGGCCGGGAATGGAATGGAATGGCCGGGAATGGAATGGAATGGCCGGGAATGGCTGGGAATGGAGTGGCCGGGAATGGCTGGGAATGGCCGGGAATGGCCGGGAATGGAGTGGCCGGGAACGCGCTCGGGGACACGCGTGTCACCCCCCGCGGGTCACGGAGCCTCGACAGAACCTCTGGGGTGGGAGACCCCAAAACCCTCGTCCTGGAGCTTCGCCTGGAGCTGGGAAGTGTGACCGCAACGCCCTCGCTGTTCCCGGCTGGAAAACGGTAGGAGAACGGGAAAAGTACATCTCAATCGCTTAAAAACTGTGTTAAATCCAGGAGAACCTGTCTGTGGGGCACCGGGGCAGGTTTCCCAAAGAAATGTGGGTTTTCCTGGTTTTTTTCCCCTCATATATAATTTAGCTGTAATCTGGATTTTAATTGATTAATTTTAATCCTTCCCTTTGTGCAGATTAAGGAACTTGTCCCTTAATTCCTCACGTGTGTCCTGCAGCAGCTTGGATGGGAATGCAAGGGGGAATCAGGAGCTCTGTGACCCCCTTTAATAAGACTTGATCATTGATTAATTAGGACATGATTAACTTGAGGATGTTCTTGGGAGCGCTGTGTGAGTGCATATATATTTAGGGAATATATTTAGGGAATACATGTAGGGAATATATTTAGGGAAAGGTGAGCCTGTACACAACCCGCTCCACCAAAATTCCCTCAATCAAGAAACAAGGCTATTTAAGATTAAATTAATGCGACTCATTCCATAATTACAGAGGGTTTCAAATGTCATATTCCTGGATTGGATACTAATGGTGCTGAGGAATCTGCAGCTGGTGTTGGATGGGAGCAGAACCAGCCCCTGGAGAGTGGGAAATGGCAGGAACTGCCTCAACTCTCCACCGTTGTCCCATTAATCACGTTTGTCTCCGGGAGTACCTCAGTTCTGACTCCAATGTTGTTTTTCCCTTGGTGTGTCCCCTGTGGAAAAGCCTCCAGTTGAAAAATCCGGTTGAAAACTGAGGAGCAGGGATTTGTGGAGCTTCCCAATTTCTCCAGACACTAAAGATCACCTTCCAGGGGTCTCCTGAGCACACAGCCGGGCCAGATTTGGGCTCCCTCCTTGTGTCCCCCCAAATCTGAGTTATTCCCTGAATTCCAAATGCTTGACAGCAGACACAGAACTTACAGAGCATTTCACACTTTTTTCCCCCCTAAAATTTTCAGTGAAAGAATTCTGAACAGATTCACAAACAAACTGGAAAAAAATTGCTTTTCCACTTAATTTGAGGATTGCATTTTTCCCTATCTAAAATAACATTTAATGGCCAAAATGCTTCAATTCCATCAGGTCACATCAATGCTTTGAAACTGAAATATTTGGGGCTTTCCATGACATGAATATTTTCAGTGTTTGGATTTTTCTGAAGGCTTTTGTTTTCCCAAATTGTCCCCCACCAGACCTGAATGTCCCAAATTCCCCGAGTCGTGGAGGTTGAACTCCGGGAAAGCAGCTGTGTGTCACTAACACTGTGTTATTAACACTGGGGGAAGTCTCCAACTTGCAGCATCTTGCCAAAAACCAGACAATAAAAATGGCTCTGGCACTTTTCCTCCCCTTTTGAATGTGTATTTTTCTCCCTGCACGGGCTCAGGCACAGAAACACACCACAAACACACCGTTCCCTGGGAAAATGCCTTTTTTTCCCCTTAAATGAACTTCTAGGAAATATTAATTTTTTTTTTCTCCCTTTTTTAAAATGTTTCTCTTTCATTTTTCCTGGTTTATATCTCTGTAAGCGCAAAGTCCTGTGTGGGGATGGAGGTTTCGAGGGAAGCACAGGCATGGGATCATCCTCTGATGGTGGGTCAGGCACCAAAACACCTTTTGTCCTGCAAAAATGGCATTTCAGTCACCAAACATTAACCCAAATCTAAGCAATAATCCCAGCCCTGTCCAGCCTGGCTTTCCACACATCCCAGGCTCTGATCCCTTCAGTGCCAAACCGATGATGGGAAGAGCCTGATTTAGCCTTGGAGCTGCTGCTCGAGCCAGGAAAGGTGGAGAAACCCCAGCGACACCGTCCCTCAGGTGGCTCCACTGCCAGGCAGAGTGTGCTGGGATCTGATCCCGCAGAAGCAATTCTTGGGAATTATCAGTGGCTTTTAACAGCGGTGTTTTACTAACGGCCGGGGTCAGCTCCCTGAGTAGCTCATCCCAAAAGGAACAGGGCATTCGGGGTGGCTTCTCTGCTTATCCCATTTCAGTGTGGAAGGATAAAGAGGGAGACAAACGTTGGGGGTGTTTTGGTGGAATTCCCCCCGTTTCTGGCGTGGGAAATGGAAGCTTTCACACCCCTCCACGGCAGCTCTGAGGGGAGGGAAGGTGGGTCCCCCCCAGCTCTGCTCAGAGCACACAGTGGCTCTGATTGCACAGCTCAATATTTCACAGAAACAATATGCTCTCCCAGTTCAATTTTCCTGGGCAAAATGGCTTTTTAAAGGAATTCATGTGGCATTATTTCCCGATTCCGAGGAAATTAGAGCTACACGGATGTGACTGATCTACATTACATTTATTATACCTCATCTAGGTAAATGGGAGCTAATTCCTCAGCCTCCAGATCAATTATCTCCTGGCACTTTGCTTTTATATCAGATCTTCCAGTCGGAGGTTTATTTGTAGCTCTTGTGGCATTAATTTAGTTGCAGTTTTATACAAGGATTTATTATTCTTATATGTCTGTATTTATCAACATTATTCCTGGGAAGGACGGGAAGCAGAGGGGTGTGGCAGGTTTTAATTATAAGTATTTTAGGCTTGGTTTGGGTGGTTGGATGCTGCTGGATCTGTCTCACAGGCAGCCCCGGGGGGCTGAATCCTCGTGTTCGTGAGCCCCCATCCCAGTGGGATCCGCAGGATTCCCATTGGATCCCGGAGCAGGACACAGTGACAGCTCTCCCGGGCGGGGGGCCGGGCTGGGGGCTGTCAGCTCCAGCGCCAGGAAAGGGGCTCTGCTGGAATTTTCTGCAGTAATTAGTCTCTCTGTGAGTTTTTAGGCTCCGTGTCATGTCGGGAAGGCAACATGTTCGACAGCGGTACCTGCCGGGGGAAGGAGCCGTGTGCCGGCATTTTTCATTCCAGACAGCAGAAAAATGGGATGTGGAGCTCGGGAACAGTCGGGGGCACGGCGACTTCCAGTGACAGGGAGGATCCGAGCAGTTGGCGAGTGTCAGACTGCGGCTCCTGCCTTTTCCTTGGAGTTTTGGGCTTTGGAAGCCACAGGCAGGTGATGCTTCGCTGCCAAAACCACCTGTGGCTGCCCCAGGCACGGGGAAAACTGGGCCCTGGAAAACCAGTGACAGGGAAAAGGGTTGCACAACCTTGACAGGATTCCATCCTGTGCTTAGGGATGGGAGTAAATCCATCAACTTCAGGACAAATAACTGCAATTAATTAGATTTCAGCTTGGGAATTGCACTGGCTTTTACTGTTGTAAGTGAAATAAGGACAAATGTTTGGGAATTTTTTGAACTGTTGAGCGAATCTTATCTAAAAGGATCATTTCCAGCTGGCCTGGGGCTGGGAAGGGGCAGGGCAGACCCCTCTGGAGCAGCTGCAGATCCCGCTGGACGTGCTGCTGGATGGGCTGAGTGTCTCCCAGAGCTCGAGGCAGACCAGGCTCTTCCCAGCCCGGAGCAGCCACGGGCTCCAGAGCTGGGCTGGGACCACGGTGGGTCCCCTCTGGAGCTCTCCCTGTGGGAAGGGTGGGGGGCTCTTTCCCGGGACCACCCACGGCATGGCTGGGAATCATCTCGGAGCGTCTCATCCATCACCCCCAAATTGTTCAGCAGGTTCCAGGACAGCGGGAGCAGGAACAGCATCTGTTCCTCCCTGCCAGAGCCACGGTGATGGAATGCCAGGGATGGAGCTCCTGCCTCGCTTCCCGCTGCCGGGAAGCCAAGGTGGGACGGGGTGGATGGAAGGAAGGGCCGGCAGCCTGGGAAGGGTGGGATGGTGGGTGTAGCCCCCCTTCAGCCAGCCAGGGCTCTCCCCACTGGTTTTGCAGGGACTGGGAGAAGGGCAGAGTTTTCCCAGGTGCAATTCCAGTTCTAAATGGGAAAGGTGTGAATTGCCACCCAGTGGCACCCAGGTCAGGTCACCTCTCCCTCAGCAGCCCAGTCCATGACAAAGACAGGACAAAGGCATTGCTTCCCAGTGGGAAGCATCCTGAAATGTGGGATAATCCTGCTGTTGTGAAGGATGTGGAATTCCACAACCTGGGATACTCTTACATGCTTTATGGAAGTTAACATCCCATATGTGTCAGGGCTTGCGGGACACTGTTGTTTTTAACATCCCCACATTTGTAGGAACTGTAACCAAATCCCTTTTCCAAGAGGAATAAAAGTCCAGGCTGGGGTATTTTATGAATGGCAGCTGTGTCCAGAGCCATTCCATAAAAACCTGTGCACGGGGCTGTTAATCCAGGCAGGAATTCTGGCTCTGTGCAGGGGGTCTGGAGCAGAGTCTCACCAGAGCCGGGCAGGGCTTCCCGATAGCACCTGGCGGGAATGTTTGGGGGAATGTTTTCCCAGAGTATCCTTGCAGGAACCCACAGAGCCCCCGGGAGCGCTGAGGGCACCCCTGAGGAGAGCTGGGATCCGTGCCTGGCCCTGCCTCAGCTCACCCTGAGGGTGACCCCCGGGCTCTGGGGTGTCCCACGTGTGCCCCGTCCCCTCGGACCACCCTTTCCCGTGCCAGGGGGGCTGGGAATTGCCAGCCTGCCGCATTCCCATCACTAGGCAACGGCGGTGAAATCTATCCCGGTTTCTGCTGCTCCCAGTTGGCACCTCCCACCATGTTCTTTCATGTGCAGGGGATAAAAAAGCCCAATTTCTATCTTTGGGTGCGGGAGCACGTCGGAGCCGCTCCCGGCAGGACAGGGAGCCGCTGGCACGGAGCGAGCGGGTGACACGGGCACCCTGGGAGCCTGGAGCCGGGCCCGGGGGCTGCCAGGCAAAGTCCAAAAAAGTTGGGATCGTGGTTGGTTTTTTTTTTTTTGTCACATCCCAACTTGGAGCTGCTCAAGGAAACAAACACTTTTAATGAAGCATATGCAGGCGCCGGGGAAGGAGAGGCTTCACAATGCATCTGCTGCGGGACCAGAAGGCTCCTCCAAAGTGTGAAGTGGGAGGAGAAGAATTCCGGGTGGATGATGCCAGGGAAGATTACAGAGATATTAAGCAGAAGGAATGTAAACACGTGGAGCTGGGCAGAGTTGAGGGCACGCAGGGATGGCCCCATGCCCCGGGAGGGCCTGGACTTGGGGGGGAGGATGGTCCCTGTCCCGGGAGCCTTTTTCCCGCTGTTTGGCTCCAGCCTGACCCCAGGCGGGTGTTCACGTTGTGCTCAGCACGTGCTCGGAGCAGCCTGTGCCGGTGGACAGTGCCTGGAACGATCCCTGCGCTCCCTTCCGGCCCAAACCATTCCATGGCTCTGGAAGCACCCTCGGAACCCCCGGCTCCCCAGGGCCGAGGAGCTGCCCCTCCGTGCTCCGTCTGGAACAGCTCCCTGTGCTCTCCGCTTTCACGCCCGTGTTTCCCTGCAAACACCAACCCTGTGAAAAGCTGCCGCCGCCCGTCACGGGGGAGGTTTGTTATCGGGGGAATGTCACGTAATTATCCCTGTTCCACATTCCAGAGCGTGCAGACATATGGCTTATCTCTTCCAGCCACTGGCCACATCCTGCTCTCCCTCGCCCCTCCGTGAATCCAGCGGGGCTGCGCACTCCGAGCTGGGAGCAGGATGGGGAGCTTTTATTTCTTAATTAAAGGAATATTTTCCATTTCCAGAGCTGCCTTCCTGCCCCCCCTCCCATTCCCGGCACCGGCAGTGGTGTGAGGGGCTCCCTCCACCACTGCCACCCGCAGCTCCCCCACAGGAGAGGATTGGGGTGTCCCAGGAAGGGCCTCCTCCCCCTCCTTGGGCTGCTGGTGCTTTTTGGGAATCCCAGCACAGGGAGGGGCAGGACACAGTGCCCCCCTGAGCACAGGGTCTGCTCCATGCTGGGAACGACCAGCAGGACTCTGGGGCTGAACCACTGAGGCTCAAACCCCGAGATGCCAATAGTTAAAAAATAAATCCAGAGGGTGGGATTCAAACTCCCAGACTGGAGTTTTACCCCGATAAACTGCCCAGGCAGTGCCATGTCTGGGTGCTCTCCAGTAATCCACCCTCAGCACTGACTCCCATCTCTGTGGTTCCCACCTCTGTCCCTGACATCCAGCCAGCAGGATGCTGGTTTTCCCTGTTCCTGGGGAAGGTGCCGCTGTCCCGCCCAGCCCCGCTCCACAGGCACATGGGATGAGCCCAGGGGGTGCAGGGGCCGTTTTGCCCGAGGTTCCCAGGCACAAAGACCCACCAGCATCTGCTGAGGTGGCCAGGAGACGGGTTTAATGTATTCTCCTGACCTTTCCAAGTGCTTTTCCAAGCTCTGCATCTGCCAGGCCGCCAGGGACACGAGTCCTGGCTTTGCCCTGCTTGGGAATTGGAGCTCCCGTCTCCCTGACCAGGGAGGGAAGGGAAGGAGCGGCTCCTGAAATGCTCCAAACCACCTGGCAGGGGCTGCCTGGCCTTTTGTGGCCACGGCTGCCAGAGGGAATGGGATGGAGTGGAATATTTTCAGCTGGAAGGGACCGACAGCAACCATCCAGCCCGACTGCCCGACCCCTTCAGGGCTGGCCAGGAGCTAAAGTGTGTTGTTAAGGACATTTTCCACGTGCCTCTGGAACACTGACAGCCCTGGGGCATCGATCTCCTGTCCAGGGGTGGCAACACCACTCTTTCCATGTTTCCAGAGAGTTTTCCTGTTATTTGCAAGCAGTTTTTCTGGATTCCCAGCTCCCCATTCATGTAAAGAGCAGTGTCTCCTTTGGAAACGCTCAAGCATTCCCTATCAATGCCCTGTTTATTATGGTTTATAAATAGCTCTCATGGTGCCACACGGAGCCTGAAGGATTCCCCTGGCTGAAGGAGCCCAGAAGTCCCATTTCTCTGTGGTTTTCCACATTTGTAAAAGCAAGCTGGAGACAAAAATAAACAGAGGCATGAAAACAAAATTATTTCCAAAACATCCAGGCCGAAGTGGGGATCTTTTTCCTGCTGCTGGTTTTAAGAAGGCAGCTGCCAAGTCTGGCTTCAGACAAACCAACACTGGCACTAATGAGCGTCAGCAAGTTCGTTAACGGCTCTGGGAACGCCGGGGACATAAGGTGGGGAAAAGTCCTGGAATTGTACTTGGGGAAATGGATGTGATTTGCCACAAAAGGGATTTTAATCTTAAATAACAAGGAGGGCAAACATCTGTAAAGCCCAGTGTGGTGCGAGCTGGGGGAGCGAAGGTTGGGAAGGGGGTTCCCAGGATTTGCCGGGGCAGGGACACGGGCACACACAACATCCAGCTGGGGTTTTCCTCATTTCCATCCAGTTTGGCCTATGGATTTGGAAGAGCAGGAGCCCGTGCTTGCTGTTTCATCGTTTGGCACTAAAATGGCTGTGGGTCCTGGCTCCCTTCCCGAGGGGTGGGACACTGCTGATCCAGGGTATCCCGGCCGGCCGATGGCACTTCCACACCTCCACTCCCCCCGAAGCTGCTGCACTCACAGTTCCAGAGGAATTATGAGGAAAAGATGTTTGCAGGGGTATAAACGAGCTCATTAGGAATGTGATCTGAGCCATCAGGACTCGGAGTGTCCCAGACTCCTTTAATATCCATCGTGGGCCGCTCCTCGGAGCCGCTGCAGCTCCGCAGACATTCTGCCGTGCACCTGCACACCCCGGCGGCTGCTCCGGCCCCATCCTCGGGTAATCGCGCTCGGGAGGAGCCAGTGTGTTTGTGGGAAGCAGGTAATGACTATTCCCATCCCAGCAGCTTCCTAATGCAAACTCGTGCGGAGGAATATGACACATCCGCCTCCTTCGGAGGCAGCTCATTAAGATCGGAGGCTTTGTGCTCCCACTGCTCCGGGAAGATGCTGCATTTTTCAAATTTGATTCCTAAACCAATTAGTTTTCCATCCTCTAAATGCCTCCTTTACCCTCCACACATTATCCAGCAGCGCCGGCGTTCCTTTAGTAGGAATTGTTGCTGGAGCCGCAGTGTTTGGGCTGGGGAGTCATGCTGGGGCCCCTTGGGGAAAGTCAAAGTGTGGTTCCTGTTTCCAGAGGGTGCCCAGCCCTGGATCCGATGGGATCTGCTCCGGGCACAGGCTGCCCCAGCCCTGGAAGTGTCCAAGGCCAGGTTGGAGCAACCTGGGATAGTGGAAGGTGTCCCTGCCCATGGCAGGGGGTGGCACTGGATGGGCTTTAAGGTCCCTTCTGACCCTTCTGCCATTCTGGCATTCCATGATCCCATGAAAACAGAGCCTTCCATAATTCCTTATCAGCAGCAAACACTCCTTCTCTTTATTTTCATCCCCGTTTGGTGCAGCCTGAGTGGAAACTGGGGCTGGAGAGTGGGAATCATTGCCATGAAGACGGAGCCAGATTTAGCTCTGCCTTCCTGCCCTCAGGAATGATGACCAGAATGTCATTAATAAACAGCAGTAGGTAGCTCAGGAGGAAAAGACATTAATTCCTGAAAGCAGGACACACATGGCAGCATGTACATGGGCCAATAGTTTCCAAAGAATTCCACTGGAGTTGTTTATGGCGCCGTGGCTCCATGTGGGGCTCGGCTGAACCCCTCGGATCCCTCCCAAGAACCCATCTCCTCTCGGATTTCTGCCCCCTCTGATAGGTCCTGACCTATAGCCATGACCCTCCTGGTGCAAAAATCCCAGTGCCTTTGGCAAAGCTGAATGTGGCACCTGGATTCAGTCTCAGGGGCCCTGTGTCTTGGGGGCTGATTTCTACAAATATTTGGGTGGATACGTGGAAATATTTTGCTTTTCTTGTTTCCCTCCTGGCAGTGAGAGCAAACACCCCACCCTGGGCCACGGGACAGCCCCTCAGCCAGCATGTGCTGAGACATCCCTGGAGTCACCCTGGTCATTCCCCAAAATGTGGGGATGAGTGGAACAGCCTTGAGAATCAGGTGTACATAAAGCCCAGGTTACTAAAGCTCAGCAACATGTGCCAGAGATCTTATGGGTTCTGTAGTCAGATGTGCTCTGACGGTGCTGGATCCACCCTCAGATGGATCCATCCTGGTCACAGAGCCAGAGATTCCCAGAGCCATCCAAGGGCAGAGACGCTGCTCCGTGGTTCTGTCTTATTTAGTAACTCCCAAATACCCAAAGGACCCACCCCAAACACCAACAGCACTCCCTGGGCACGAGGCGTTTGTGCCCCCTGAGCCCGGGAGCTGAACTGGGAATATGGGGAGGTCAGGGAATCACGGAGGAGTCCTCTCCAACGCGGCACCTCCGCAGGCTGTCCCAGCACTGGCCGAGTTGGCAACATGGTTTACACGACGGATGGGTGTTGTTCTCCTGGAGCATCCCAGTTTGCACGACGGATGGGTGTTGTTCTCCTGGACCATCCCGGTTTACACGACGGATGGGTGTTGTTCTCCTGGACCATCCCGGTTTACACGACGGATGGGTGTTGTTCTCCTGGAGCATCCCGTGTTCCGGGCGGCGCGCGGCGATCCGGAGCCTGCGGAGCCGGGCGTGCGTGTGGCTCCTGCCGTGTTGTCCGACAGCTGTTCCCGCTCGTGCTCCCTGCAGGTATCCGTTTGGGATTAGTGCTGCTTGGCCTGCCCGTGCTGTGTAATTGCATTACCCTCGCTCCGGCTGCCCGGCTCGCTCAGCCCCGCTCGCTGCCGGCGCCCGTCCGGCGGCTCCATCCTTCCCGCGTGTCCCGTGCCGTGTCCCGCACACCTGGCACCACCTTCCAGCCTCTCGCCGGGAGCCCCCATTTCCAGCCTGGTGCTTCCTCTCGCACGAGGGAACTGCTGCTTTTCCAGCCCGGCTGGGAGCGTTTCCGGGGGGCGTTGGAGCCACTGGGATAACGAGGGTTATTGGGGGACCCTCGCTGCGCCTCGGGAGTTTGGGTGGGTGGAAAGCCAGTGGAAATGGTGGAATTTCTGTCATATCTCTGCCTGATTTGATCACCCCCCAAAATCCACAAAGATTTAGTGTCCTCCTAAACTCGTCCCCCCCCTCTTCCCACTGGGCATTCCTGATTGAGTCTCCTTGATTAAATCAGCTTTATTTTATGGCTCAGTCCTAGGAAATCATGGATGTACCTCCATCAGAGTCCTGATAAAATAAAAAACCAAGTCTCACACCTGGAAGTTGCTCCAAGACTGTATTAAGTTTTTCTAGGGATGGTGCTGGATCCCAGGTGCTGACATGAATCCTGGTCTGGGCACTGGTTTGGGAATCCCTGGGCATTTAGGCAGCCCCTTCCTTTATGGAGCTGGGAATGAAACCTGACCCCAGCTCCCCGAGGCTGCATTTCAGTTATTGCTCAATCCTGTTTCCTCCCTTTTCCCCTGAAAGCACTTGCTCCAGGTTTCCCTGAAAGCCAGGGAGCAGCTTCCTGTGGGATCCCCCGTGTCCTGCCCCACCACCCGCCCTGGGATCTGCCCAGGGATCCACCAGGAGCTCAGGAAAACTGTTTTTCTCATGCTTGGAGCTGAATTCCTCTCGCATGTGCTGGAGTGGGAGCTCCGGGTGTGATTCCCTCCTTTGGGTCAGCGTGGGATGGACACAGATTGTGGATTCCAAAGCCACTGGCAGCACCTCTGCTCCTCCTGGAGCAAACCTTGGAACACACTGCACATTCCTCACCAAGCCTGGCTGGTTCCCACACAGCACTTCTCCAAAAGACTCCCCAAAAGCTGGGAGTTTGTGATCCCATCGGATTCTGCTTTAATTTCCACAGGGCTTAGATCCACCCCGGGACATTTGGGGTTTTTCAAACTTGGGTCTATGCTAAAAATAATAATAATAATAGTAATAAAAATGCTCCAACCTGGATATAACCCCACTGAAAACTCAAAATGCCTCTTCTTCTTTCCCCCTATTTAGCTGGAATGTTCAGTTATCCTTCCTTTTTCCATGGGAAGATAATCTTTTGCATCAACCACCCAGGGATGGGGCTGTGGCTCTCTTTCTGCCCCTTGTGTAGGTGGGAATTCCCTGGACACCCCCGGGATTGGTGTTTGAGGCAGTGGCAGGAGCCCTGAGCACTCCGGGCCCTGGTGCTCCAGGGAGGCAGCAGCTCCTTCCCAAGGGATGCTCCAGCCCTGGCAGTGTCCTCCTGGCACAGAGCCCTCTCTGTCCCCCTGGATGGCACTGGGAAGGAGCTGCAGAGCCGGAGGGTTCCCAGCTGAGCCCAAATGAACATGGCTTAGGAGACTGACAGGCCTTGGATCTCCCTCTGGAGTGGGATTAGAGCCGGTTCCTCCTCCGGATTCGCACCAGGAGGAGCGAACTTTAATCTCCTTCAGGGCCTTGTTATCCTCTTTTCTGAGACTCATCCCATTGGGTGTGTAGTGTCTCCAGAGGTTTTCAACACAGGAAATTGGAGTGTCCTTTGCCTGCATTGGCAGCTCCCGTGGGAGAGATCCATCCCCTGAGCTGCTGACGCCACGTCCGGATTCATCCCATGGGCAGCACCTGGGGTGTGGGGGCTCAGGTGGATTCCGTGGGGAAGGTGGGCACCAGGTACAGGCAGGAAATCCACAGGAACTGGGATCTCCTGTTGGATTTTGGTGCTGTTGTCTCCATGGGAACTGCACCTGAATTTAGGGAAAAGTTCCTCCCTGTTATTATTTATTAGTGAATATTTTATTGTGAATAGAAGGTGTAACAGGGAAGTTGCCCCTCACCTGTGTTTGGGTCGTGTGGGAAGGCTGGAAAACCTTTATCCAATGAAAACTGCCAGTGGCAATGGAGCAGGGGCCTCGCTGTGCCAGCGCCAGCCTGGGGGAGCAGGGTTTGGCGCCGGGAGGAGGGAAGGAAGCACTCGGAGCTCCCATCAGATGCTCGGAGAATTATTTCAGCTGCTAAAAATGCTAAACAAACTTGGATTTCAAAGGAAATGTTCCAAAATCATCCCCTTTGATAATTGCTTTTTTGGGTTTCTTTAAACCATCTGTCAGATTTTCCGTTCCAGCCTCGGAGGGACGGCGTTCCCGGGGTGGGAGGGTGGCAGCTCCCAGGTGAGGCTTTGGGACCCCTTCCAGGGCCTGAAGGGGCTCCAGGAGAGCTGGAGAGGGACTTGGGACAAGGGATGGAGGGACAGGACACAGGGAATGGCTTCCCAGTGCCAGAGGGTAGGGATAGATGGGATATTGGGAAGGAATTCCTGGCTGTGAGGGTGGGGAGGCCCTGGCACAGGTTGCCCAGAGAAGCTGTGGCTGCCCCTGGATCCCTGGAAGTGCCCAAGGCCAGGTTGGAATAACCTGGGCTGTGGAAGCTGTCTGTGCCCATGGCAGGGAGTGGAACCGGGTGATCCTTAAAGTCCCTTCCCATGCAAAGCACTCCATGGTTCTCCCAGGATCCTGTGGCTGTGTCTCTCCAGCCGTGTGGGATCCCAGCCCTCTGTTCTGGGAAAAGCAGATGGAGCAGTGCCATCTTGTGGGGAATTCTTCATGGAATCACAGTCTGAATCACAGAACAGTTTGTGCTGGAAGGGACTTTAAAGTCCATCTCATTCCAACCCCCTGCCATGGGCAGGGACACCTTCCACTATCCCAGGTTGTTCCAACCTGGCCTTGGACACTTCCAGGGATCCAGGGGCAGCCACAGCTTCTCTGGGCAACCTGTGCCAGGGCCTCCCCACCCTCACAGGGAAAATTTCTTCCCAATATCCCCCCTAAATCTCCCCTTTTCCATTGAAAAGCACCAGCTAAGCTGCCAGCAGTGGCTGCTCTCCCTCCCAGCTCGATGCTGATCCACCAGGTTGGGTTGTTTTTTCCCAAAACAATATTGTGGGAAGGCTGGAGATTCACCAAACACTTTCCATGTGGTGATGTTGTTGGAGAAATATTTGCTTCCCAGTCCGTGTGCGGTGTGAAGCAGGAGGGTTTAGTGCTCAGGCTTTGCATTACATGCTTTGCTAAGGAATGAGGAGCCTTTTCCCACTGCTGGGCCCGGGGAACGCTCTCCGTGGAAAACAGGATGTTATTGCCTGACGCTTTCCTTGGGGGGTAGGATTTCAAATATCACTCCCAAATAGCAGAACCTGTGCTGTTCTGTGCCAGGCTGAGGGCCCACACTGGTGTGTAATGCCTGGGTGAACATCTTGGAACACTTATGTCGTGGCTGAGGGAAGGGGGACCAGGCTGGCTCGGTGTGGGGTTTCGACAATGTTCTGATTTCGGCTGATTTTCGGTGCCTCGCTCCCCCTCGGGGGGTCACGGTGGCTGTGGTGGTTCCTTGGGGTGATCCTGGGGTGCTGCTCCCTCGGGGTGTCCCCCCTGGCCTGTGGGTGCCCTGTGGGAGCCCCCAGCCCGTGTCCGGAGCGGTGCTGGGCTGTGCAGGGGCCGCGCCCGCGGCGGGGGGGCCATTCCAGCCCTGCCCTTCCCGGTGCCCATCCAGGCCCGGCGGGATGCAGGGACGCCGCCCCGGGCACCGAAACCTCAGTGCCGTGTGGCCCCAAAACACCCTGCGAACTGCCTTCCCCTGGGCTGGAGCCGAATCCCGTGTCCGAGCCGGGGGGAGCGTGCCCCGTGCAGGCGGAGGCGGAATTTGGGATGCCCCCGGCAGCCCCCGGGCCGGGAGGGGCCCCGCTGGCTCCCGGTGCCCGCTCAGCCGCCGGCGGCCGGGAGTGTGCCGAGGGAAGGGAGCGATTGGATTAAAAAAAGGCTATAGGGTGACCAGATGTTCTGGGCACCAAACCAGAACAGCGCGAGGGGGGGGCGCGTCTCCTCGGAAAGCGCATTAAATCCCGGGATTGGCGCAGACCGGGAGTAGCCTGGAGGCTGCAGCCGGCGCCTTCCTCAGCCCTGGGATGTTTGTGCATCCCTGGCTCCATCTGACCCCTGGCAAGAAGCTGTGCTGGGCACCCCAGGGTACCCGAGGGCCCTGTCCGTCAGGGACAGGACACTCTGGCAGCCCTAAAAGCCGGGGGAGCGCGGGATGGCCGTGCACATTTCAGGGATGTGCCGCATCCAGGGGGCTCGGGAGGGGCTTCGTGCTAGTCTGGGATCCGAGGGGATCACACGGAGCTGGATGGCCCCGTGTCCCTCCCATCCTGGCTGGAGCTGCCCCGGGGACAGGACATCTCCTCTCACCCCCAGTTCCACGTGTCTCCCAGTGCCTGGGCACGCTGTGACAGCAGTGGGGCTGAGCTGGGCTTTGTGCTCACAGGGTTTAGGCTGAGCTGGGCTTTGTGCTCACAGGGTTTAGGCTGAGCTGGGCTTTGTGCTCACACGGGTTTAACCTCATTAGCTGATGCTCGGATTTGAGCCCCAGCCTGGTGGCTCCTGGAGCAAAACTGGGATGGGAGAAGCCGTCCTGTGGCCTGGGTTGGTTCCAAGGTGACACCCTGGGATATTACAGGAGATGGACCTCCTTCCTCCTCTCCCCTTCCCAAATCAGCTGGAGTTGTGCTGCCTGGCCCCTCCATTCCCATTCCCACCAGTCCTTCCCAGAGCAGATGCAGGGGTTGGTTTGCAGGGGCTGAACCTCGCGTGACTCCTGGAATAGCAGCGAGCCCAAGATTGGGAGAAAATCCCACTTGGAAATGAATAGCTCCCCCTTGAGATGAATGCAAATCCCGGAGAACAGTGGGAAACCAAGGCAAGTTAAAAGTCCTGGAAACTGTTCCCTCCTGCTGGAAGTTCAGGGCTGTACAAGAGCCAAGTCCCCCGACATCAAAGTATTTAAAATTAAAATAAATTTGGCTCTTGTGGTGCTGTATGAAATGGGGTGGGCTGGTGGAGACCCAGTGTGGGGCTCTTCCTAAGAGGAAAATAATATGGGGTGGAATTTTATCCTTGGAGCTGCCTTGTGCAGCTGACACTGAATTTTGATGGTGGTTATAAAAATGACCCTTTAAACAAACATCAGCATCAAGACACCTCAGGGTTTATGTCCAGGTGGGGTGAAAATCCTGGAGGAGCTTTCCCACGGTCCCAGAAGCAGCCCAAGTGACCAGGGCAAAGCAGAGACCAGGTTTGGGAGGGTTAAACCAGGTCAGACGCGTTCCTCCTTTGTTCTTTATTTTACTGGTATCAAACAAGCAACTTAAAAGTGCAAAGCTCTGGGCTATAAATAGCTCAGCTGCTCCACCGGCGATCGGTCTTGTGAAAACAAAATCTATTTCAATCAGCTCTTTTTAACAGCCTTCTGAAATTACTTTTTTTTTTAAAATAAACTCTTTTTTTTTTTTTTTGTGGGGAAAATGTGTTCTTAAAACACTGCACCCCTTCCCTGCTTTTGGGTACCTGCAACCTGAGCAAGAGGAGGAAAGCAAGTCTGGATGGGCTGGGTGAAGCAGGCAGGGGTGCAAGGGGTGACTGGGAAGTGGGATTCAGTCCTTCATCCCCCAGTTCACGCCCTGGAATGGGGCTCTGGCCAACCTGGACCTGATGGTTTGAAAGGCAAAAGGAAAGTTTGTGCTTTAAGGTTACAAAAGCCAGTTTACCAAGATCTCGAAGTACTGGTGCCCAAAATTCCCAAATGCTGCCCTGCACGGAGACAGGAGCGACAGGAATAACAGGGAGAGAACCCTGGGCTCCCTGAACTGATGATGCTCACCAGAAATGAGCTGTTGTTTTCTAGAACTTGCATTTAAACTCATTTAAAATACATTAAACCTTCCATTACAGAAATGAATCTGCGCACACAAACGCGTCTCCGACAGGAACCCGCCGGTTCCTCCGGCCCGTATCCAAGGGAAAATTCCCGCTCCCTTGCCTGCCTCCCCTGGGCCCGGGTGCCAGCCCCCGGCCGTGCTGCTGCAGGACATTATCCATAAAGCCTGTAATCCAATCCAGCCCTTCCGACAACACTTGCACAGCACGCCGGGATTTTTTTAAGGATATTTTCTATTTTCATCCCGTGATCCCATGTAATGCATAGTCTTGGCATTTCTTATCACTTCCAGCCATGCCTTGCGCAGGTTTTTTTATGTTTGTTCCAAATTCCAGCTCTGTGCATCCTTTCTGCCTCAGACCAAAAGCCTATCGCGCCTTCTCATCAGTTTAATTAAGCCAGGGCCGAGCCAGGGCAAACGTTTGATTTTGACTCCAAAGGTGCATGCAAATCACCAGCTCCATTTGATTCCGAGGGAACAGCTCCCCGCTCCATCCTTCCCGGAGCGGAGCGGAGCCAATCGCGCCGCTCTGCAGCCGAGGGCTGGGAATGAAAGGCTGAATTCCCACATTAAATGGCACTTGTGCAGCCATTGTCTTTAAGATCCGCAGCGAATCCGGCGGCATAAAACTCGAATGTTTTCACTCGAGGCGGGCGCCGTCGGAATTTATCAACTCCCAACAAGCAAAGACCAAATTTGCATTCGATGGCTCCGGAAACAAAATCTCCCAGCGTGGGAATGATCTCCAAATGGCTTCTCCTGTAATGGCTGCCCATTAAAGGCACTTCCAAGTGCAGCTGTGGAGATGGCACCCGTGGAAGGGATGAAGCTGCACCTTGAGCTGGAAATATCCTATTTCTATCCGGACAGAACCGGATTGACAACAGGCTCGGGAATGCCAGCGCTGTGTCTTGGCAAACAGGCAGGTGGAGGAGCCGTGGAGCTCACAGAGCTGTGCTGCTCACTGCTGCTGGCCTTGCAACCACGGAATGCTGGGGGCTGAGGGAAGGGACCTCAAAGCCCACCTCATTCCATGGGGGAACGGTGCAGCTCTGCCCGCTCAGGGGAGGCCCGGGGCAGTGGTGGATCTGGGAATGCCAGGAGACACTGGCCTTGCTTCTGCTGGAACATCCCCTCCCCACCCTGGGAATGCAGGTCTGGCTCTGGGAGAGGTCACTGTTATCACCACATTGTTCCTCTTTCCTGTTTCCCAGTGCTGACAGGATGGGAGTTTGGAGCCACTGCTTTTTTTGTGATCCATGGAGAGTTCCTTGATGTGACTTTGCTCCATGCCTGGGAGCAGTGGGAGCCATCCATGTGCTCTCCCAGCTTGGAGCTGGTCCAGAACACAGGAGCCCATTGCTGAGCTGGCCTGAGATTTCCCTGGCTATGGCTCTGCTTGTGTTCTGTTAAATTCCAGAGCTTGCTCACGGACCTGTTCCCGGGTTTTCCTCGTCACCCCCCTGTCTCATTCCCTTCCTCATCATCCCCGGCTCATTCCCTACCTCATCCCCTGTCTCATTCCTTTCCTCAGCAGGAGTTTCAGTGCTGTGCTTTCGGGGTGTGTGGCTGAGCCTTGGCAGCAGCTCTGTGCAGGAGGGGGCAGGTCCTGCCGGTCGGGACAGGTGTCCCTGTTCCGTGGTGTGATCCACGGCATTCCCAGGTGGAACACCTCCTGCCAGGTGGCCAAGAGCACACCTTGCTCCTGTCCCTCCTGGTGGCTTTTGGGGCTCTCAAAAGTGGCCCAAACTCTTGTGGGATCACTTATGTGAACAAACACACAGCGGCTCATCCCGGTCCCATCCCGAATGGAAACGTGGATGGAATCTGCAGAGCCCTCTGCCCCAGCCCCTGGCACAGCCCTCCCTCACCCTCAGCGCTGTCATTTCCCTTCCCTGCGTGTTTTCTTCTGGATCCAAATGTTTTTTCAGACCAACTGTATTTGAGTTATTTATTGGGAGTGTATTTTCCCTGGAAATAAATCGGCGGGGCTGTAATTTGGAAATAATGTTCCCCAAAAGCCAATCAGGCAAAATTTCTTTTTAACTGTGGCTAATTACGGATCCGCGGCTGCTCGGCACCAAAACCGGGAGCAGCCGACGGAATGTTGATTATTTCTCTCACAAAGGGGAAAAATCATAAATTCTTTCTAATGGGATCTTTAATAATAAAAAAGAACATAATCATTACTACCCAAAGACGGATGGCTTCCATGGGGTTTCCTCACCGGCATTTTGTCTGATTCCATCTCTGTTGCACTCACAGCATTAATTATTGGAGACTAATTAGGCAAAATTGCAATGGAAACCCTTGTGAAAGCGGGTCTCCCAAACCCCAAACTCCTCTCTGCATCCTTCCTGTTCATTCCTTTGTCCCTCCGAGTGTTCCAGGAGCGCTCGGAGCGTCGAACTCCCCCCGGTGTGACCCCGGAGTTGGCTTCCTTAGGATTAGGGCTGTTGATGGTGGGAGTAATTTCCCAGCTTTACAGTGGCCTCGAGCAGCTCCCCTCTCTCCTTTGTGAGTGCTCTCACGTGCTTTGATTCCCACTGCCTCATCCTGGCCTTTCCCCCTCCTTGGAGCTCCACGGAGAGCCCCCGGCTGGGCCGGTGTCCCGCCTGCCCGACCTCCTCCCGGCTGGGCTGGAAGTGCTTCCGGCGGCTCTGCTGCACCAGCTCCAGTGCTGGCCCAGCCAGGCAAGGGCACCAGCTCCCTCCTCCCAGGACAGCTGTCCTGGGATCCAACCCTCCACAGGGAGCCAGGACACTGCACATTCCTCCTCTGCCTCTGCTGGAGAGCACGTTTCCTTCTCCCACCTTTCCCAGGCTGAACAAGCCCAACTGGCTCCATCTCCCCTCTCAGGTCCTCATTTTTCACCCTCGGATGGTTCTTGCTGCTCTCCCTGGCCCGGCTCCAGTGGCTGCACAGCTTCTCCAAGGGCTGTAGCCAGGCCAGGGACAGTTCTCCAGCTGAGCCCATCCTGGAGCGAGGCATTACTTCATGTGTGTCCCACATGACATTCCTGTTTAGACATCCTGGTACCATGTTTGCTTTTTTTGCAGCGGGATGACATTGTGTGCTCAGCCCAGACACAACCCAGATTGCTTTCCTTGGAAAGGGGCCCTTGGATAATGTTTTCCTAAATAAAAATAATCAGTACTTGAAGCTGTGTCCTTTCTAGTTTTCCCAGCAAGGCACAGCTGAAGTTTTCTTTTCCTTTTTTTCCCAGCTTTTAACATTTTTCCTCACCCTCCGTGGTCATTGCCCGGGGAGGTTGTGGATTCCCCATCCCTGGAAGTGTCCAGGGCCAGGCTGGATGGTGCTTGGAGCAACCTGGACTGGTGGAGGGTGTCCCTGCCCATGGCAGGGGCTGGAATTGGGTGATCTTTATGGTCCCTTCCAACCCGAGCTGTTCCATGCCCCCTTCAGATTTATCCCACTGGGATTTTTATGTCGATTCCAGCTCCTCTGACTGAAAATCCAGGTGGAAGGTGGGATTTCTGTGCCTATCCCAGGCTGCCACAGCTGCCAAGCAGATGTAGCTGTTCTGCAGTTTTCCTGCTAAATCCATCCAGGGTGGAATTATCAGCGTCCAGGAGAGACTGTGCAGGGGAGGATGAGGTGCCCAGGGCTCCGGGGGCACCTCCACACGCTGCTCCTCATCCATGGGCTCAGACCTGCCAGGCCCTGTGGGAAGTGCCACTCACTCCTTAACCCAGAGCACTGCTGGGATCCCCCATGGGATCTCCCACCACATTCCTGCTCTGCCACAGATCCCCCTGCTGCCCTGCACTGACACTCCCAGGGCTCCCTCCTGTCCTCGTGGAATTAATTAAATGGGAAAAAGGAAAGGAAGGGCCTCCTCTGCCGGCTGCTGGGAGCTGCTTTGCTCTTTCCAGCAGGCTGTCAATGGAGAGTGGGGGGCTGAAAAATCCTTGGGAAGGGGAATTAAGTGGAGAATGGGATAAGCAGAGGAAGAGCCGGAGTTTTCCTCCAGCCTCATTCCCCCTTGGTGAGCTACCCCCTCATCTCCACGGCTTTCCCTCACTACCTAAGAAGATTAAGGGCTTTGGGACGCCAGCCCGGTTTGAAAAGTCCACTCTCTCCTCCGTGGGTATTTAGAGGGTGTAATTCCCGATTAAGTTTCACTCCAGCTTCCAGGGGAGCAGAGATCCCTCCTAGGAGGGAGATGTGCTGCCAGATAGCCCTGTCAGATGTGTGGCACAACTCGGGGGAACCTAATGGGATTTGCTTTCCAGTGATTGCCGGAATAATCCGGCCCCCAAAGCTGCTCTGCTCACACGTATTAATCATATAGGAAATAATAAGGAATAAAGACAAATTGCACGTTAAGCATTTATAAAATCACAAGGAATAAAGAGAAATTGCCAGAGGGTGGGACACAGTCACTGCCTTGGGAGCAGCGACCCTGCCTGGGATGTGCTGGGATCACTGGCACCCAGGAGCCCTCCCAGCACCTTCCCTGGAGCACACCTGGATATTTCCAACTCCCCCTTTCTTTTTAAAATTTTATATCACAGAAATTCCCCAAACCCAGATAAGATGAAAATCTAACCAAGCAGGACCAAACCCTGCAGCCATCAGACAGTTCCTATTCCTAGATCCAATATTTCTCCCTCAAGCTGTGGAGCTGCCATGCAGGGAATCCCACCTGCAAGTCCATTCCCTATTTCCTTGAACTCTGCCTGGCAAAGACAGTCCCAGTATTGGCTATTCCCAAGGCACAAAACTGCACCTAAGGTGGCCTTTTGCTTTGGATAACAAAGCTCAGAGCAATCCCCAAGGAATTATTGGAGTGATTTCCCTGTTCTTGCCATGGCAAGGTATAAATGAGGATTTCTTGGTACCGTCAACAGTGTCTAATCCGCCCTCTCCAACCTGTCTGGCAGCTCCTCTCGGAGCGTGCTGGGAACAGGGAGCAGAGTGTGGAGTCAGCAGGAACTCTGAATGTGCGAGATGTTAAAAGAAACCAATAAAGGGGCAGAGAAAGGGCTTTAAAACTTGATGATGTGGCTCCAGAATTGTTCCCTACTCGGGGAAATCCTCGCTCTGTGTTTCCCGTGCAGGGTGAGGATGGAGGGAACACTGGGAGGCCTCTGGGTTTGCAGTGGAAGGACTTGCTGTCCTGCGGGTGTAGAATCATGGAATCACGGAATGGTTTGGGTTGGAAGGGACCTAAAGATCACCCAGTTCCACTGCCCTGCCTTGGGCAGGGATGCCACCCACCAGTGCAGGTGCTCAGGGCCCCACCCAACCGGCCTTGGGCACTTCCAGGGATGTGGCATCCACATCCATGGAATACTTTGGGTCCAAAGGGGCCTTCAAAGGTCAGCCATTCCAACCACTGCCCTCTCTCAGCCTCCACAGCTGCCCGTGGACCTGCCCAGACTGGAGGGTCCTGGAGCCCTGAGCTGGAGCTGCTGCAGGGGATCAGAGCACGGGACCATCCTGTTCCCCAGCACGGAGCCTGGAGGGGAGGGCATCCCTGCTGGGACTGACCTGCTGCCAGTGCTGCTGGGCCTGCTGCTGCAGGGTGCTGCAGGGGGCTGGGTGAGTGCTGCAGGGGGCTGGGGTGCTGGGGGTGGGTGCTGGCTGAGTGCTGGGGGTGCTCTGGGTGCTCAGTGGGTGCTGGGGGTGCTGGATGTGTTATGTGGGTGGGTGCTGGCTGGGCGCTGGGGATGGGTACTGGGTGAGTGCTGAGTGGGTGCTGGCTGATGCTGAGTGGATGCTGAGTGGGTGCTGGCTGGGCACTGGGTGGGTGCTGAGTGGGTGCTGGCTGGGCGCTGTGGTGGGTGCTGAGTGGGTGCTGTGGGTGCTGAGTGGGTGCTGTGGGCGCTGTGGTGGGTGCTGGCTGGTGCTGAGCACCCATGGGCGCCGCGCTGGTGCCGCGCTGTTCCAGACACAGCCAGATTGGCCACCAGATGGTACATCCCACTCTCGGAGAAATATTTGAAAGGGCAACAAAATACAGCAGAAGCCATTTGACAGCCCACATGGCTCCCCGGGAGCCGCCAAGCCCCGCTGGAAGCACAGCCAGTGCCCGCCGGAGCTGGAGCTGCGGCTCAGGGACGCACCCAAACATCCCCGGCTCCCAGCGGTCCTCTCCCGGCGTTCCCGGCCCTCCTTCCTGCCCGCAGCACTCGGGACGGGGCTCAGGGACGGCCCGTGACACCCATCCCCAATCCCACCCATCACATCTGGACTGCTGGGTACTGAAAAATCCCTGGATTGCCCTTGGCTCCCTCCCAAGGTTGGCGGAGCTGGAAGAGGGAAGGGAAGCAGCACAGAGGGAGAGTTGGAGAGGGACTTCGGACAAGGATGGAGGGACAGGACACAGGGAATGGCTTCCCACTGCCAGACGGCGGGATTAGATGGGCTATTGGGAAGAAATTCCTGGCTTTGAGCTTGGTGAGGCCCTGGCACAGGTTGCCCAGAGAAGCTGTGGCTGCCCCTGGATCCCTGGAAGTGTCCAAGGCCAGGTTGGAATAACCTGGGCTGGTGGGAGGTGTCCCTGCCCATGGCAGGGGGTGGAATGGGATGATCCTCAAAATCCCTTCCAACCCAAACCATCCTGGGACTCTGTGCAAGGAGGCTGATACCCTGGAGTGCCTTGTCTCCACAGGTAACACCTGTGCCCACGGTGCCACCTCGCTGTGCTGGAGAGTCAATCCCTGTGCCAGACCCACTGCCAGGCAGGGCAGGAGCGACATTCCCGTTTGCCATCGGAGCCACACGGAGCCTTTTCCCTTTTCCCTCTCCGCTGCCCATGAGTGCAACCCAGCAACTGCTGACTGGAACGTTTCTATTGTGGAGTTTATGCTAAATATGCATATCTTAATTGCATTAGTCAAAATAATTAGCTAATATATTTTTGCATAATGACGAGGTAAGCAAATATCACCATAGCTCAGTGCTTCGTGCCTGAGTAAATTTGGGAAATTAATAGACTCCCAATTTCCTAATTATCTGCCTTTTATTCCAAACTCCAACAACGAAACGCTCCTGCGTTTTGTCATTTGCTTTGCGCCTTGGAAATTTTTAAGCACCTGGTTTTCCCTTTTTCCCCCCCAGCTTTAACAAGGAAATGGGAGCCATCCTTCCTCCCCTTCCCTGCTTTAGGCACTCAGAGTGGAGGATCACGAAGTCGTGAGCTTCCTGATTTCCAGACAGAGCTCGAGTAGGAATTGGAGCAAGGCATTTTAGACTTAAAAATATGTATTTAGCTGGAAAAGAATTAAAAATTAAATTTAAAGTCTGAAAAGAATTAAAAATTAATTCTTTGGATGGGAAGATGGGCAGTGATGTTTGGGCATTTAATCCCTCTGGAGGTGGATTGTTTTTCCAGGGGTGTTTGCAGAAGTGCAGGGCTGGAGTGTTCCTAAATCCCTAAAAACCCCCACGTAATCCTGAAAATTGCACCAAAAAAAGGTATTTAAAGAAAGTGTTTTTTCCAACAGCAGTTTTTGTGCATCTCTAATTTGCCCATTTTCCTTTGTTTTCTGGTGATGCAGGACTCAGATCTTCTCCTTTCCCTGGATCAAGAGCCAAGGTGCTGCTGCCCAGACGGGATTCCCCGGGAATGGGGCCAGTATCCGGACCATGGGATGTGGGCGCCCTCGGCACGACACCTGGTAAGGCTGCACCCAACACCCACTCCAAAGGCATTCCCAGAGTCCAGTGGCAGCCCTGGATCTGTGCATCCGGCGTGCCGACGGATCCGGACTGACTCCCGCCTCGGGAACGTGCCCGCACGCCGTGTCTGGCACTGGGAAGTCCAGTCCCAGCCCTGACAGCACTTGCACAAAAGCAATTAGCACATCGTGGCAACCAGCTGGGCTTCCAAGGGGCAGGGAAAACAATTGGAATGGTGATGGAGGCAGCTGATGACACTCCAGACCCTCCCTGACAGGTCCCAGTGCCGATGTCCCCGGGATGCGCTTCCCGGTGCCAGCAAAGACGGAGCTGCTGCTCCACGGAGCCCCAGCTTGGTGCTCAGACTCTGCTCCAGCTGCAGCAGCTCCAAACCTGCACCCAGTTCCAGATTAGCCAGGAAATTGCCACATTCCGGGATGGCTCTGTGTGTAAAGCTTGGAAATTAATAACCACGGATCGGCGCAGGAAAAGCTGCTGGAGCAGCTGAGCTCCCTCTCTTTCACCTGGAGAAGTGGAGAGCTGGGAGCAGCTCTGAGTACCAAATGAAGAGCACAAACATCTGCAAGCCTGATTTTCCTGGAGCTTTTTCCTGCCTGGTTCTGGAAGGCACAGGCTGTGACACAAAGCAGGCACTGCTCCGTAGGGATCCTCCATAGGGAGCTTCCCTGCCGAGAGGCTGCACGGGGCCAAAGGCAGGTTGGTGCTTCCTTCCAAGAAAGAAAGGGAAATTTTTTCCCCACATCTTTTTAGCAGCAGGATTTTTCTCCACTAAAGTGTCCATCCTCTCCTGAGGTCCCTCCCATGGGTCTGGGCACCTTTTAGCACTTGGAGCTTGTTCATGGAATCCAAGACTGAATTTTCCTCGAACAGCCCCCCTGGTTTTGGTTATCTGTGGGTGTCAGAGGCTGGGAATCTGTGTGGAAATGGCAGTGGCAGAGGAGGGACAGAGGGACCACGAATCCTGTTGTGCCAGCAAGGTGTCACCACTCTGCTGCTCACGGGTGCTGCAGATCCCACCCAAACTCCAGAGGTGGCAAAGCCCCTCTCTGTGGACGGGGAATTCCAGGGTAATTACGGTGCCAAAACTGGAGAATCCTGGAATGGTTTGGGGTGGAGAGGACCTTAAAGCTCATCTCCTTCTGCTTCCACAGGGGTCTTGTGGCCTCTGGTTGGGGGGGCCCAGGTGGGTTTTCCAGGGTTCCTGCAGGAGTCTGGGGCCACTGTGGTGCTTCTGTGCCAACGTTCCACTTCCCAGCGCGGCAGGAGCGCGGCGGGTTCAGCCCGTGTTTGGGATATCACTGTCACTTACTGTCTCGGGAAACTTCTGCAATATAAATGAACCAGCTGGTATTAGGGAAAGTGTGAAGATCCTTTCTCCCTCCTTGGGGCTGGGGGAAGGGAAGGGGAGTGGGAGTGCTGCAAGGTTTGTCACGTTGAGCCGCGCGATGCGGTGCTGGGAACGCGGCTCCGGCAGAGGCCGGGATATTCGGAGGGTTCTTTGTGCTCCCCCTCCCTGTTCTGGGAAATGTGCTGATCTTGTCGTGCTGCTTCGCTCGGCAGCTGTTCCTCAGCCTTGTGGCACAATTCCATCTCCTGAACCGGCTCTGCTGGGATTCCCGGTGGGAAGTGCGGCCTCACCACCCAGCCCGGCCCTCCTGGGCATCCCCGTGAGGAGACACAGGGCAGAGGACACAGGGCAGAGGACACAAGTCGGGCATAAACTTTCCATAATGTCGTTTTGGTTCATTTCCTGATCTGGGGAAATCTGAAATATCCCCGTTGGAGCCTCATTTTTCTGATACTCTTGTGGCTCTCCCCGTGTGAGGGGTGTGATCCCCACACTGCTCCTCCGAGGGATCCCCATCGCCCGGCCCCTGAGCCTCACCCCTGCCCTCACTGTGCCACAGGAATGTGGGCTCTCCATGGTTTGTTCCTCCTGAGATGGAGCTATTCTGGATCCTCTTGAGCACTCCAGCTATTCCCTTGTTTTCCCGTGGAGACATCAGGAAGGAAAGAGGCCCGGGGAGCAGCTCTGCAGCTGGGGGCTGCCTGCAGCAGGGCCCTGTCTCTCCTGCGTGCCGGGCAGCTCCTTTGGGATGCTCCTGCCATCTCCTCCCCACGCCTGCACTTCTCCCAAGTTTTTCCGGGGGGAGCATCCACAGGGGGAGCGTGCCTGCGACATTTGCAGCCTGTTGTTTGCAGCCTCAGCCAGATTGGGAGCAATCACAAGTCATTTCCATCTGAGCTCGTGCTCCAGCCTGCCCGGAGCGAGCCGGGGTCCCGCAGGAGCTCCTGCTGCCAGGGATCATCCGGGAGGGCAGGGATGTGGCAGTGCCATCCCACCCCTCGGCACGGTGCTGTGGAGGCAGGGCTGAGCCCCAGCAGTGGGGATGGAGGGCTCGGGGCCGGCCTGGGAGCCTGGTCAGTGCCCAGCCACCCTCTGGGGGAGGAGCCTTTTCCTAGTGACCCCAAGCCTCCCCTGGCACAGGCTCCACAGGGAGCTGAGCCTCATCCCCGGGACCCTCTGGGTTCGGGTCCCACCGCACTCACCCCACAAACAGGTGTGGGGTGGCCGATGCCCCCGTGCCCCGGTGCCAGCCCATCCCAGCAGCCCCTTCCCTGATCCCAAGCCAGCTGCTGTGTGTTCCCGGGGCTGGAAACGGTGCTGTCAGCAATATCACAGAAGTGATTTCTTTATCAAAGGTCATTACCAATTATTTTGTAAAGAACTGACGCTCCGGTAATTACCTGATTTTATCTTTTTTTTTATGTCGGTCATTTATATTTCATTATTGTCATGTTATGGCCTATCTGCTCGCAAAGAGGAATATATTAAACGCAGCGACTTCGCCTCCGTGTCACAATTATTGCCCCATATTTCATTTGCTGTTTTATCTACTGTTCTGGAGAAGATCATGGCTTGTTAGTTAAAGTGGGGTATAAACTAACACACACACACTCTCCTCTCCCAGCACTGTCCCTCTGTATTTCCACCCTTCTCCTGTTTGTTTTAAACCCAGAGGTCCCTGGATGTTCTTACATCACATCCCCCTGAGAGGAACCCCGTTACTGCCCACAGGGAAATGCTGGAACTGGCAGTTCTGTCTTTATATATGATTTATATGATGAACTATCTTATTTAACCGTCAGGATGACCACAGGTAAATCCTGGATGTCCTCAGTTTGCATCCCTATTTTTGGAGTTGCTCAAATCCCTGTCGCTGGTGCCGGCCCTGGGCTGCTGGGAGCTCTGCAGGAGTCCTGTCACCCCTGGGCAGCTGGAATTTGGTGATGGATTCCCCACCCCTGGAAGTGCCCAGGGCCAGGTTGGAGCAGCCTGGGACAGTGGGAGGTTTAAGGTCTCTTCCCACCCAAACCAGTCTGGGATTCTGGGATTCCGCCATTAGGAGGTTTTGTTGGTGACATAATTCCCGAGGTGGTGCCTCCGTGCCCTGGTCATGTCCTGTGCTTGGGAGGCATCCATGGAAAAGGGCCCAGCCAGGGAGGGGGGTCCCTGTGGGTGGCAAAAGATGTGGTTCCCATGCAGCTGCTCTAACCGGACCATGAGGAGCCAGCAGAGCTCATCCCAGTGTCACTTTTCCAGTGGAAAACCTCTCCTTAACACGGGAGCAGGACACGGACAGAGCTTTTTGCCAGGACTTCCTGTGTGTGTGACTCTGTGACTGTGAGCAACGCTGTTATCTGCTAAAGCATCCCCAAGGATGCACAGCCAGGCAGGAAAATAGCTCCACACACACCAATTTATAGTCCCAGCTGGGATCCATCAGCTAAAAACAACAGCGACGAACCCAAACCAGCCCCCCAGCCCCCAAATCTCAGGGAAAACAGTAATTCCGAGGCAATCTGTTCTTTCCACGCTGCCTGGTTTATTATTAACCACCACTACTCTTGATTTCTGGTGGCGTCGCGCTGATCAGCAATTCCTTGAAGGAATTTCTGGGGTTGGAAGTTGTGTGTGAAATGTATTTAGTGGGAAAGAGGGTCAGGGCTCCCGGTTTGATCCCTAAGCAGGGATGGCGCATTACAGGGGTTCAGCTCAGCTATTGCAGAACCTATTAAGTGCATTAACTTCATCCTTATTAAACCCTGCTGGGCTTAGGGAATACTCTGCTCTTTCTCACATGGTTTTCCAGTTTATCCTGCCTGTCTCTCCACATATGTAGGAATGAGTAAGGAAGGGAAAATTCAGACTCGGAGCTCATTCAGTCCATAGATATTATTTCTGCAGTTTTAAATAAATAATAAAATGTACTTTTTTTTTCAGGCTAAAAAGAATCAGGAGCCCCGTCCTGCCACCATCCTTTCCTTTCTGCAGCCTCTTCCTGGATAAGGATGGAAGCAAGGGCCCAGCTGGAGTGTGCCCAGCTCCAGCCAGGCAGAGGGAGAGCAGGTGAGTGCTAGAGAGAGGAAACTTATTCCAATTAATGACATGCCAAAGCAAAACTCTGCTCGTGAGCTCATTCTGTGAGGGGGCTGTCTGGGGTTATCCTTTATTTCCCCCCATTGCCACGAGAGTATTTTAATAATCTACAGAGCATTTAATTGTGAGTCCATTACCTGATGTAGGGAATTCCCTTTAAGAGGGACTCCAGTCTCTGGCGGGAAATACCAGGTAATCGGAGCTGACAGTGCTTGTGTTCATTTCCCAGTGCTTGGAATGGGAGAGCTGGGGCTGCTCAGGGTGTCCGGGCTGGGAGCTCGGCGTTCCTGTGGGGACCGGCCCCGTGTTGGGGGCAGCAGTGATCCAGCAGCCATCCAGCTGTGGTTATCCCAGCAGCCATCCAGCTGTGGTTATCCCAGCATCCCGGCGCTCTGGGCCCGGTCCCAGCACAGGCTGCAGGGCAGAGCGGCCGGAGGGTTAATTAGTGGCAGTTCTGATGAATGTTGTGAGGCTGCCACACTGAGCCATCGGGGGCTGTCAGGGAGCTGCTCCTGCCTGACCTCCCCCTTCCTCCGGCGGCAGGCAAGGCAGGAGCACTTGGGGAAAATGGATGGAATGGCTGTCTGCTGCTGCCAGATGTGTGAGCGAAAGCAGATGTGACAGATAAGCCGAGAACACCCGCGTCAGCTCACCCAAGGGCTGGGGGAGCAGCTTCCCGACCTGCTGGAGAGAGAGACACCGAGGGCGGCGGGGGGTCATAAATCAGAGGCCCCGCTCCCAGCACGGGGCACGTTCTGCCCAAAAAAGAGAAAAAAGAAAGCCGAGACATCACCAGTGACCCGACAGATGCCGGGAGAAGCTCCGGCCGCGGGGCTGCGGAGGATGATGGATGCCGGGAGTGTGAACGGGAGATGTGAGACACGAGCCCCGCTCCGGGAGAGGTGACAACAGCTCTCTGGCAGCAGCAGGGGGGCAGGAGAGCGGGACCCCGGGGGTCCCGGGGCCGGCCGCGGGGTGGGGAGGCCCGGGAGGCTCCCGGGGGAGCGGGCGGGCGCTGCGGGAGGCCGGGGATGGACACGGCTCCGGGCACCGCGGGGAGGCTCATTTTATGCATAGGTGCCTCTGCCAGACACGTCTCGTGCTCTACTTAGCATTTAGCCTCCCCTGCCACCACCGCATGTGCGGGCGCAGATGTTGCCATTTATCTTTCATTCCCTTTTCCAGTGGCAGGTAAAGGCTCTGCCCGAGAGCGGGAGACGCTCCCTGAGCCGCGGCTGCGGCAGCGACCGCTCCCCGTGCCCACATCCCTGCCCACATCCCTCCCCTGCCCACATCCCTCCCGGTGCCCACATCCATCCCTGGGTCCCTCCTTGGCCCCAGGGGCCCAGGCACCCCGCAGAACATACTGCTGCCTCCTGCTCCCTGTTTTATTGTTTTCCTTCTGCTCCAGGCAAATCTTACTTGGGAGAAGTTCTTTTAAACAAGCCCGTCCTGCTGATGGTGTGTGAAATGCTGAGAGGCTGCTCAAAACAACAGGAGGGGGGGAAGAAGGGACGTGCAGCCCATGGATGGGAGAGCACAGGATCACAGGATCACGGAATTCCAGGATCACTGAGGTTGGAAAAGACCCCCAGGTCATGGAGTCCACCCTGTGCCCGAGGCCCATCTTGTCCCCCAGCCCAGAGCACTGAGTGCCACGGCCAGGCCTTCCTGGGACACCTTACCCTGTACTTACACTGTACTTACACTGACCTGCACTGTACTCACACCGACTATAGTTACACTATAGTTACACTGAACACACACTGTACACACACTGCCTTACACTACACTTACACTTACACTGTCCACAGACTGATTTACGCTATACTTACACTCAATTATACTTATAAATCTTGCCCAGGTAATGAACATATTCTTTAGATTGCAGAAAGAGCTGGACACTTATCTTACTCTTAAAGATAAACCACCACATCCATATAATGCATTGCTAAGCTTCCCTTTTCCCATCCGCAGCGCCCACAATCCCATTTTCTATTAAATAATAATCATTGTAATTAATAGACTAGTTATTTTATCTCCCTAATCTGGTTACAGTAATTTATCAAAGGTATGTAAATGAAGGCGGGGAAAAGAGCGGTTCATTATTATTTTCTAAAGGGCCCCTGTCTCTCGCTGGAGCATGGAAAATGTAATTCTCTTGAACTTAATAAGATACTTGACTTGGTGTAATTCTCGGGAAGCAAATCCATTGAAGACGTCACTTTTTTCTGTCACACTCAATTTGTTTGACTCACAGTTCCCATCAGCTCAGGGCTGTTTGCCCGGGCCTGTTGGGGATGGCCCCGTGCAGGGGGGGATCCTCGCTGGGCACGGCTGCTCCGCCTCCTCCTGTCAGTGTCCCGGGAAATGAGGGGTTCCGTGGGCACCCCACGAGGTGCCAGGGCACAGCCTCTTCCAGGGGGGCACGGGCTGCCCAGAGAAGCTGTGGCTGCCCCATCCCTGGGGTGTCCAAGGCAGGCTGGAATAACCTGGGCTGTGGAAGGTATCCCTGCCCATGGCAGAGGGTTGGAGTGAGATGATCCCTAAAATCCCTTCCAACCCAAACCGTTCCATGGTCTCCATGTCCCAGATTGCTCCTGTGGAGTCCCTGGCTGGATCCCACGATCTGTATTCCACAAACTGAGGGGGGTTTGCCTGGTGAGCCCCCCACTCAGTGACCATTGTGTGTGTCAGAATTCCACACCTGTGGTCCCAGAGCGCCCAAAAAAGAGAAGGAAAGCACCAAGAGGGTCTGACAGAGCCCCAGACAGTGGCGGCGGGGGCACCCCGATGAAAGGAGCTGATTAATGACAGCGCCAGAGATAAGTGGCACTTTCCCCAACTTTCCCTGTTGATGTAGGCTGACATAATGTCCCCTCCAATTAATGACAGGGATATAAAACACCTGCATTTAGCAGAGCAGATGTTGCTTTTATGGTTAAACGCACGCAGAAATTGGCTTTTAAAGGCCCAACTTCTCCATTCCGGGATTCTCCGCTCGCTGCACCAGTGAGATGTAACCGAGGGCACACACGAGGACGTGCCTCTCACCAGCAGGAGGCATTTCTAGGTCATCCCGGAGCACGTTCTGCTCCACGGGGTGAGCTGGGCTCTCACACAGCTCCCAGGGCAGCTCTCCCCAAGGAGCTCCGAGCAGCTTCCAAACGGAAGAGGTTTGGAGATGTCTGCAGGAATGATGTTACCCAGACACACAGGCTGGGGGAGCTGGGGGGGTTCAGCTGCAGAGGAGGAGGCTCCAGGGAGACTCAGAGCCCCTTCCAGGGCCCAAAGCGGCTCCAGGAGCACTGGGGAGGGACTTGGGACAAGGGAGTGACAGGACATGGGGAATGGCTTCCCACCGCCAGGTGGGATATTGGGAAGGAATTCCTGGCTGGGAAGGTGGTGAGGCCCTGGCACAGGTTTCCCAGAGAAGCTGTGGCTGCCCCATCCCGTGAGTTTATGATTCTATGATTCCACCCACGTCCTAACCAGAACAGCAGCACTAAGCAGCCTTTGGATCGTATTTTCTCCTTGTCCACAGAGGGCCCGTGTCCTTTGGGCCCAGCTCTTTCTGCTGCAGCTCCAGAGACAGTCAGAGATGCTCTGACCCCGGGGAGCCAACATGCCCTGTGCTCATCCATGTTATTCAATTCCATCACTCTTTTCTGAGGGAGAACACTCCCCACTTTAAAAGAAAATCCCTGTTAAGGACAAATAAGGACAAAGGCCAATTTATACCTGGGATGATCAGAGGGGCCCACCTTTGCCTTCTGGCTTTGCAAGGCATTTCGGAGTGTTTTCTTCTCACTAAATACACAAAGCAGGCAGAAAGGGTTGCATTTTCCCACTGCTTTTCCCACTGGAAGCTGCCGCAGGTACCTGGTGTCCCCACAGCAGGGGAGGAGCCTCCAGGTGGGAGCAGAGCGGCTGGGTGGGGAATGCACAAGGAATTCTGATTCCCCTCAGCTCCCACACTAATGAGCAGCTCACACTTCCCAGGACTGCCTTCTCCGTGTCTCCCGAGGTTTCAAACACAGGAGCTGCATATGGCTCCACAGAGCAGCTATTTATAGAGCACAAGTGTTTCCAACCCTTCCAACTTGATTGCAAGACTCACAATATTAGGAACAGCTCTTAAAGTCCCAGCTCCCGTGTGTGCCGGGAGAATCCAAGGGTTCTTGGGGGAATCAGGACTGTCTGAGCCTCCTGGGAGCAGGGAAAGGCTGCAAAACATTTCCTGGGAGTGCAGTGGATGAGCCTTCCCTCTTCCCTGCTCACAGGTGGGAGACAGGGAACTGTGACCAAAGGAGTCACCCTGGCTTTGTGGCAGCTGGGACTTGGAATGCTGGGCTTATGGAATGGTTCGGGCTGGAAGGGACCTTAAAGCCCATCTCATCCCAACGCCTGCCATGTGCAGGGACACCTCCCACTGAACATCAGCTCTGAACTCAGTTTGCACATGCAGAACATTTCTGTGAGTATCTCTTGGCCAGTTCTGGAACTGCTGCCTTTCCTTGGGGAGCTCTGTGTGACATTTCTCCACATTTTTCCCCATTGCTGAATCACTCCCTGTAACACTAAATATCCTGGAATTTCCTGCCAGTGGGTTTGCCCCTCTAACCGTGGTCTCTGTCTGAAAATTAAACAGTAAAATGAAAGTTTCATTTCCTTCCCTGCTCCTGCTGCATCCAATAGGCAAAAATCCAATTTATTTTGGTTTTCCCCCCTCTCTGCTGCACTCAGCCCCTGGCAGGGCCCCGAGAGGACAGACCCCACTCTCTGCTGTCCCAGGCCCCTCACAGGGGCTGCGAGAGGCCCGGCAGGCGAACGAACACCAGGAACACAGAACCACGTCCAACTCTCACAGCTTGCCTGCAGACCCCAAAACATGGCTTCCACGAGCCAGGCTGAGCCAGAGTCACATCCAGCTCAGCCTCCGGAGATCAGAGGAGCAGCTCAAGTTCCTGGCCGAGCTGGCTGTGATCTCAGAGCGGCTCACCAGCTGCAGTGAGGGCTGGGAGCGCAGCACGGGCAGAGCCATCCATCCACCCATCCATCCATCCATCCACCCATCCACCCATCCATCCATCCATCCACCCATCCATCCACCCATCCATCCATCCATCCACCCATCCATCCATCCATCCACCCATCCATCCACCCATCCATCCATCCATCCACCCATCCATCCATCCATCCTCTGCAATCAGCACGGCAGGTGCAGTTCAAGGGGCCTGGCCTTTAGCAGGACCCGGGGCTTGGCCACGGCTCTGCCAATTAATCATCCAGCAAAATGCACTTGACAGCTTGGAGGAGGCTCCCGCTCTCCGTCTCCTGATTGCTGCTAATTCGGGCTCCGGCACAGCGAGGGCGGGCACGGCCGGGGCAGGGGCTGTGGGTTTGGAGTGGGCTGGAGCCAGGGCAGGGGCTGTGGGTTTGGAGTGGCCAGAGCCAGGGCAGGGGCTGTGGGTTTGGAGTGGGCTGGAGCCAGGGCAGGGGCTGTGGGTTTGGAGTGGCCAGAGCCAGGGCAGGGGCTGTGGGTTTGGAGTGGGCTGGAGCCAGGCAGGGGCTGTGGGTTTGGAGTGGACTGGAGCCAGGGCAGGCAGGTAGAGCTCACCAGCAGCTCCCAGGGCTCTCCCAGGAAGGATTTTCCTGCTGCTGGGAGTTCTCTGTGCTGTTAACCTGCACTGTTTCTCTTTGGAATGGCACAAGCCCCTCTTGTGTTTATCCACCTGTTTTATTCCGGGCAGAGCTGGTGAGGGAGGGGGCCTGAGGGCACAGCTGAGGTGCCAAGGCCCGTGTGGGAAGGGGACAACTTGGTGTTTCAGAGAGGTGAACTCCAAGGCCACATGCAAGTGGGGCCCCAGGGTGGCTCATGTCCCCTTAAAACTCGTGGAAAAAGAGGAGGAAGCAGCCACTGGAGTCTTGGAGTTGTCATCACTGGATGAGAGGGGGAGATTGAGAGGCTGAGCAGTAAAACTGGGATGAAATCACAATACTGGAGTAAAAGAGGGGAGTGGAGTTCTGGTGGTGGGATGTGGGGTATCCCCACCTCTCCTCCTGACAGGAGTGTTTGTGTGTGTGTGTATTTATGGGGGGGGGTTGTGGGGGTATTTGTGTGGGGGTATTTGTGTGGGGATGCATTTGTGTGTGAATTTGTGTGTGTGTATATTTGTGTGTGTGTATCTGTGGTGTGTATATTTGTGTGTGTATTTGTGGTGTGTATACTTGAGTGTGTATTTTTGGGGGCTGTGTTTTTGGGGTTGTGTTTGTGGGGATGTATTTGTGTGAATTTGTGGGGGTGTATTTTTGGGGGCTGTGTTTTTGGGGTTGTGTTTGGGGGGGTCTGTCAGTGCCCACGTGCACGTGCTGCTCCTCCACCCACACGGCCCCAAACCCAGCACGTTATCTTGTGGGAAAAACATGCCAAGGGAAGTCATGACCTTGTGCTTCAAGTGCAGCACCGGAGTAGCTTTATCCTGTGTTTCCCTCTTTTCTCAAAATAGTCAACTTGTGTGATGCCAACATCTCCCAGACCGAGACAGCTCGCCGGGGATTTGGGCAGGAGTTGGCACGTGTTACCCCTGGTTTATGTAAGGTCTTGCTGCACTTGCTATTTTTAGCCACATTAATAAAAAGGATTGTTCATCATTATACCAGCTTAGCAGGCACAAATCACAGGCCCAGGCAAATCTTAAGGGGAAGTAAGGTGATTCATTCCACTAATCCCCCACTGCACAAAGTCACAGTAAATCCTGGTTCTAATAAGTGGGTTGGAGGCTCAGGCCTTTGGGTTCTTCTCTCCACTTGCTTTTTGGGGTGTCACATTCCCATTTACTGCTTTTTCTCGGCTAAAAAACACCCCACAAACCCAGAAACACCTCATCAACAGCTGATCACTCTTATCCCAGTATCAACACCTGAAGCAGCTGAAATGAGCACCAGCAATAGTCAAACATTCGGAACTTGCAGCCTAAAAAAGCTTTTTCCCCCTTTCAATAGAAAATCAACAGGACAAAGGCTTTGCCCTGGCAGCCGTGCATTGTCCCGGCCGGGTCAGCTGGACAGGGACAGCGGGAGCTGGGATTTGGGATCCCTGCTCCCAGTGGAACCAGAGGCAGCAAGGCACAGGCAGGAGCTGGGCTGGCTCCGGAGGGAGGGCACGCAGGGGAATGTGGAGCACCAGGGGCACTCCGTGCAGAGAGCAGCAACCAGCAGTGGAATTTGCATGGACACAACTGCTGCCGAGGAATTTTTCAGTGGAATTCGCATGGACACAACTGCTGCCGAGGAATTTTTCAGTGGAATTTGCATGGACACAACTGCTGCCGAGGAATTTTTCAGTGGAATTTGCATGGACACAACTGCTGCCGAGGAATTTTTCAGTGGAATTTGCATGGACACAACTGCTGCCGAGGAATTTTTCAGTGGAATTTGCATGGACACAACTGCTGCCGAGGAATTTTTCAGTGGAATTTGCATGGACACAACTGCTGCCGAGGAATTTTTCTCCGCATGAATGAGGGAAGGTCACAGGATCACAGAATATCCTGAGCTGGGAGGGGCACACCAGGATCAGCAAAGTGATGGATTGCTTTCTCCATCCCGATCCATTCTTCCCACCCCCAGAAAGGATGAATTTCAGTGCAAAGGACAGATGTGGTGGGTCACAAGGAGAATAAAAGTTCTTGGAATATTCAGGGTATGTCAGGCCCGTGGGGACCTGATAATATTTATTTTGGCATCAGCTCAGATCAGTGACTGAAGGACTTGTGTTGCCTCAAAGACCGTCCTCAGGGACACCCAGGCTGTCCACTCACCCTCCAGCTCCCCTGGCGTCTCTCATCCCACCTCCACATGGGATGCCCTGGGGGTAAAGCCCTCAGTGTCCCTCAGATCTCCAGTGGCCTTTCCCCCTGGCAGGGCTGTGGGGTCCCTGGGAATACCTTGGGAATACAAAGGGGGTTTCTGGGGAGCCCTTTCACACTGAACCCCATGGCTGTGCTGCCTCACCCATGGGAATCTTCCCGCTCCAGATCTGCCCCTCCACCTTCCCCACTGCTTTCCAGAGTCAGGATTAAATTAGGATTACATTTCTCAGCCTCTGCAAAACCCCCAGGAGAGGATGAAACGTGGGATTAACAGCTCTGGGCAACAATCTGGGGAAATCTGCTGGTTGCTTAAAGATCTTGACCGGGTAATATGGAGATTTTGGGAAATTAGGAGTTTGAAGTGCTGTTTGTAGCAGCCTGTGCTGGGCTTATAGGGCTAAACCACCCCTAATCCCTCAGATTCCCGAGTCCATGTAAAGAGCTGGAAGGTGCTGCAGGAGTCCCTCTATTTCTCTCCCAGAAGTACAATTTCTATGGGATATTGTATTTCCCTGGATGGTGGCTGGGAGCACTCCTGGGGAGGCACAGGAGGGTCCAATTCAGTCAAAAATTAGGGGTTTGGGGTCAAATTAGTTTCTGAGAAGGATCCTGCTGAGTTCTGGATGTCTTGAATTACCATCCCTTTTTTCTGCCTCAGGGAATTTTTCCCTGTGGGAGCATTTCCAAAGAATCCCAGTGAATCCCAGAATGGTCTGGGTTGGAAGGGACCTTTACACATCCTCTCTTCTATCGCCCTGCCATGGGCAGGGACACTCTGGAAGTGTTCCAGGCCAGGCTGCACGGGCCTTGGAGCAACCTGATCCCGTGGAAGGTGTCCCTGCCCGTGGCAGAGGGTGGGAATGAGCTGATCCTTAAAATCCTGTCCAGCCCAAACCACTCTGGGATTCTGCGGCTCTCTGGCCTGAGCCCACCCCTGATCCAGGAATGAGGGAACTACAACTGGTTAAAGCCCCATGTGCCTCACTCCCCGTGGCGGGAGCAGATCCAGCAACAGTAACAACCAACCCAATTCCCTGCCCTGGCTCAGCCCCGAGGGAGCTGTGCCGCTGGTTCTGGCTGGAGGTGCAGCAGGAGGGGTTAAGGTGTGGGCCGGAGCGGGGATGCGGGAGCAGCTGGATGCCAGCGGCCATGCATCTTGATTAGGGCCGTCCTGGCGGGAAGGGAGCGGGAAGGACGCGGCAATTACCGCAGTCCGTCCCAGGCACAGGTGTGGTGTGCCAGGAAGGCTGCCCGGGCTCCCGAGATGGATGGAAATCATTACACTGTGTGTAGTCAGCACAACGGCGCTGCCGCGGGAGCTGCTGACGGTCCCTCCGGCGGGGAACGCGGACCAGGAGCTGCAGGAAAACCAAGGGCACTGCTTAATAAACCTGTTACTCGGGAGCTGAAGGGAAGCTTTATATTTGATGACAGTTCTCAAGCCTTTCCTAACCCAAACCTGTCTGTGACTCCATGGTGAGACCTTCTCCACCAGGTCCTGTGGGAAAGATAAGAGGGATGAGTAGAAGGTGGGAATTTAGAATGAGTCAGTTAAATGAAGCCATTGTAGAAACAGTTCCATTTAATGTAAGTGCCACATCAGTGGCATTAGTGGGAAATAACTGGATGTTCTGAGAGTTAAAGTGACTGAAAGCCATTCTGGTGCTGGGCAGGGATGTGGTCAGACACTCCCTCCAGCAAACACTGTGCTTTGGGACATTACCACTGCACAAACCACATTCCCACAATTTTGCTGCTGTTTGGATCTCTGTACTCTTTTCTTTGTTATTCCTGAGGCTGCCCATCACCTGGCAGTGTGGATGAGTGTGGAAGAGTGTGGATAAGTATGGATGTGCCAGAGGCTGGGGTTCTGTGCTGGGAACTGCTGTGGAAAACTGGTGTTTCCAGGTGTTCAGGAGCTCCTTGGCACCTGCTGTGATGGACTCACAGGTCAGGACACCTCCAATTACCTTATTGCAAAGCCTCAAATCTGTATTTTATTCAGCAGCCAAAAGAAAACTCCCCCCAATACAGAATTACAGAAAGGAGCATTAGACTCATAGAAAACAGCAACTATTGTGCTTTTCCTCGCACAGTTCTCAAAGATTTAATTTATATTTCTGATGATGAGCGAAATTTTTTTGCTTAAAAAAAAAATTAATCAGCTGTCAATGCTGCAAATTTAAATTCTCTATTCACTAATGTTTAATAATGCCATTATATAATAATGCATTAAGGAGGGAAAATAAGCCAACCCACTTCATTTTGCTTTGGTCTGCCTGGAGGACTGGCACTTGAATCCTCCAGATGAAAGGCTAATACTTTTATCCCTTAAACTACTCCGTCAGCCCCCAAAACTAAAGGACTTAGAGGAGAATAATTGGCTCTTTAGAGGAGGAGAGCAGAACAATGTCCTCCTGCCTCTCGAGCTCCCGCGCATCTGTCCCCGCGCTCCTCGCTTTGTGCGCACAAATTAAATAATGGCACCGAAAGGATTAGATCACAAAAATATTCTCTCCTTACACTTTGTTCCAAATTAATTTCCAGATGGCTGTTCTCTCGTGCTCCAGCTGAGGGGCAGGAGAAGATCCCGGGCTGTGCGGACCAGGAGCGGGGCGGGAGGGGAACCGTCGCTCCGTGTTTGTCTGGACTGATTGTCAGGACATCACAAGCTGGTGCCCCTAAAAGAAAATGAGGACAGGGGTGCATTTGCTTTCCAATACATTAAATTTTCAGAGAGGGAAGATGAGAAAATAGAGAGCCTTTTTTCTAGCCATGCCCCAAGACGTGCCCGGATCTCTCACCTGGGACGGAGCTCGTGTGCTCCGTGTGGTTCATCCAGGGCACACTCCGGCTCCTGGATGTTGTACCCGGTGTCCCCTCGCCAAGCCCTGAGCCAGGCTCGGTGCCAAGAGGATTTCAGCAAGAATTCAATGTTCACTTGAGCTGAAAACATGCCCGCGCTGTGGCCAGCACAAGGTTACCAACACTCCTGTCCTACTTAAGCCCTATTTTGGGACTGGAAATGTGGCTCTGATGCTCTACAGGCTGAGTAAGAGCCCTGAGGACACAGGTGAGCTTCGATTCATGGCTCTGGGTGTGTTAGATCTGTTTTTCAGGCTTCTTTTTAAAGTCTGTCCCTGCTCAGGTGCAGAGATCCAGGCAGAGAACTGAGACTCTGCTCAGCACCCGCAGCCCAGGGCTTGTCCTCATGTTAATAAACTGGAGCATTGCTTGTTTAAATGAAAATATGCTGCATTTTTCCCTTGGGAAACTGGAGTCTTGGGTGCCAACCCAATCCCTGCCGTAAGAGATGGATCCAGCTCCAATCCTTAGGGGAAGTGTAAAGCTCCAAGTGCAGTGTCTGCACGGTGCTGCTTCGCAGACACCCTCACACAAAGGGAAGGAGCTCAGTCGAGGGACAGGAGCTCCAGCTGCACCATCCAAGATTCCCAAAGGCTTTGGTGGCTCCCCAGCAGAGGAAATTTAACTGCCACAGCATTCCCAGGGAAAACATAACTCCAGGAAGGCTCCAGTGCTCCCGAGGCCAGGCTGCAGCTGGACAGGAGTGTGGGGTGTGGGATGGCCATGTCCTTCCAGCGCCTGCCCCAGCAGGGACCCTTCCCCAGCCCAGGCTGCCCGGGTCTCCATGACCTTCCTGCTCTGCCCTTGTTTTCCAGGAGAGGCAGCCTGGGAGCCGGTGCTCCTCCGGCTCAAATCCAGGTGTGAGAGGGATTTACACCCTCACGAGGGCTGTTTCCATCACCCCCAAAGATAATTAAACTCTGCAGAATTCCAAACCGGTCTTAACCGCTTTCCCTGCTTTTCCTCCCACTCACATCAGTTTAGCACTCCACTAGTTATAGGGAATTTTTTCCCTGTGACTCTTCCTAAGCTCTGAGATGGCCAAGGCCCCAAAGCCAAGGGAGCAGCAGCTCTCCTGTGACACCAAGAGGTCCCGGGGTCTGTGTGTGTCTGGTTTTGCTTCGTGGCTGGATGTGAAATGGAACTGCTCCTTCTGGCACAAACTTCCCAAACAGGATGCCGGGATAATCCGAAAAGGATGCGTCCCCCGCTCCCCTCGGACGGAGAAACGGGAAACAGGCCGTGAAGGAGCAAGGAATCTTAATGGTTCCCAAATGTCCCCGCTCCAGAGGCCCTTCCCACCTGGGCACTGGACATCAGAGGTGTGACCACTGGTGTCCAGGGAGAGCGGGATGCCCCTGGGGGCAGTTCCACCACATCTGCTACAGATGGAGCTCAGTGGGACCTGCTCGCACAGTAAAACAGAGCCTAAATTCCCTGATTATTCACTGGGAATCCAGGAATATTCCCAGTCATTTTCTGCCGCTCCTCTGGGGGTCTCTTTATGTTCAGAGACCAAGCCTTGGAGCAGCCTGGGCTGTGGAAGGTGTCCCTGCCCAGAAAATGGTTGGACTGGAGGAGATTTAAGATCCCTTCCAGCCCAACCCATTCCATGATTCTGTGATTCACAGTGAGTCTGGAGCCTGGAGTCAGCTCTGGGATCCCACCATCCACCCCTCCCCGAGCTCGGCACACGTCCAGCCTGTCCCAGCGCTGCTGGGGATGGGGAAGACATCCCACTGGATACCTGTGTATCCCAGAGGGAGGGAAGCACAGGTGGCTCCTGCTCCCGGCTGTCAGAGCAGCCTTTGTGACAGACCTGTGCCTTTAAATCCAGCCTGTAGCAAATGTAAGCAATATTTTTTCATATTAACAAGAAGTAGAAACTCAGCTCCAAACCCAGATTTCTAGAGGTCTAAATCTGAATTCCCTCTGCTCCAATGCTTCTATAATATCCCTTGATTTCTCCGGCGCAATCTGACGGCATGTGAAAGTCATTCTTATTTTTACCCTCCTTATCCATATGAAAAAGGAAACACAGTCCATTTGCTGCAAGCCCCTAAGCATCTGCTGATTTGTCAGTTTTATTTAGCTAAAAAGCATTCACTTTGCTGCAGAGGGGCCGCTCAGACAGCCTGGCTGGAGAAAATTAGTTCTACTTTACCAGCATGAACTACTCTGATTGTACATTAATTAAGATATGCTTTGCCACATATGATGTGTCCTCCTAGAGATACCGGGCGAGTTGGGCCATTTGGACAGTGGAAAATTAGTGTGGAAGGGGGTAAAAGGAGGAACCACTGTTACACTTGGAGGATCCCAGGATCATTTGGGTCAAGGTCTCTCTCCTGAGGGGCCCCAAAGTGCCCCCAGCACTGGAGGTGCCTCAGCAGGGCCGGCACAGGGGACAGGCATGTCTCCGTCCTGCTGCCACAGGCACCACCCAGGGGCCACTGCCCTTCTGGGAGCATCATTCATCCACCTTCTCCCACCTTTCCCATCTCTCTCCTTCCTCACAGCACAGCTCTGCTCCAAGCTGAGCCGTGTTTTGGGATGCTCAGCCACTGCTTGTCCATCAGAACAGCTCTGCCCTTGGACAGGGTCTCCCTGCTCCCGGTGCCTGGAGAACAGAGCTGCGCTGTGCCTTGGAAGTTTCTAGCAGTGCTCAGCTCCCTGAGCAGCTGCTGGTCCTCCAGGAGACAGGAGCTGGGCTCCTCCAGGCTTGGCTAAGCCGGGCTTGGCTAGTCTTCCTCCTAAAAACCCAGGATGAGGAGCCTGTGCTGCTCCCGAGCAGTGACACCGGTGAGGAGCGAGGGGACAGCAACTCCTTGGGGCCTCACTTCCCATCTCATCCACTGTTCCCACAGCAGACACTCACCCTGACCATCCTTTCCTGTTTGAAAACAGTGTGACTGCCTCAGAAAACATCAGTGACCACTGGCAATAGTGTAGGGAATGTGCGCTCGGGATCAGCTCCCGTAGATCTTTCTCCCATCCTTTCAGCCCTTTGACATCACTGGACTGACCAAAGGGCTCCCAGGGTCTGCTGAGCCATCAGTTACTTGCAAGTGATATAAAAATAGTGCTAAACCCTTTACCATGTAAAACAGATATAAAACACATAGGGATTTTTACTTCCTTTTTCATCTGTGCTTTTTAAAGCAAAAAAACCCCGGTATCTGGCCTCTAAGCCTTCAATTAATTGAACAAAGATTTCAAAATTGTTCAATTGGTTTCATTAGGAAGTGTATAATAGAATAATAAAGTAAAACAAATGATATAAAGCAGACCCACTAATTAGCTCTACATGATTGATACAGCTTTGGACGAGGCATTTGATCTCCAACAAAATGCAGTTCCTTGTTAAGAGGATTTTTAATTGATGTGCAGAGAGGTATTAGATGATGTTGGAAAATAATTACTCAAAAGCTACTCATGCATTTGGCTGCACATAACAAATGAAGTTTGGGCTGTGGATCTGGCGGAGTGGACACGTGCTAATTAATAATGAGGGGAACGAGCATCTTCCAGGAGTTTTTAACCCAGTGTTTACGAGGAGATGGCGTCGCAATTATGGGCCATAATGAGGTTGTCATCAACCAAATCCACATTCCTCAGATGGCAGCAGCACTGGGGAGTGGTGCAGCCCCTCTCCTGTGCCATCCTTCTGGGCTTGGGACTGTGTTAGAAAGCAGGGATGGCTGCTCCCAACTGTCCAGTTATCCAGTTATCCAGTTATCCAGCCATCCAGCTATCCAGTTATCCATCTATCCAATTATCCAGCCATCCAGTTACCCAGCCATCCAGTTACCCAGCCATCCAGTTATCCAGCTATCCAGTTATCCAGCTATCCAGCTGCCATGGGCATTCTGGGACAGGGACACTCCTCTCACCCTGGAAACTCAGAGCTGACTCCTGTGGGTGCTGCTGGTCCTAAGAAACCAAAGCCAGCCTTAAAACTTTGCTGCTTTACAGACCAAAGTCCACGTCTCTGTTAAGAACTTTGGATTCAGAAGTAAGGAATGAGCAAAGCCAGGCTGGATTCCAGAAATCCCTTTGGCTTTGGATGCTCCATTCCCGTGAAACCCCTTGGGCAGGCAGCACTTCCCACCTTGGTGGCAGGGCTTTGGAAATCCCGGGAGCGATCCCTGCAGACAATCGTGGCTCTGTGCACGCTGTGCAGTGACATCACTCATTCAGAGCCTGGCCAAGTGTCACTCTCCTGTCATGTGCCACATTCCCTGCAGCTCCAGACAATCCGTGTCCTCTTTGGGAGACAACTCGGCGTCTGATTTCGCGAGCGATGCCAAAAGTCTCACTTTTTCTCCTTCAAATAAATGACTCTGACACTTCCCAGCCATGGCTTTATATTTTTACAGAAATGTGTGTTTGGTGGGTGAGAGCGTGGCGTGGTTTGAACAGTTGTCAGAAGTTTTATTTTTGGAAGAAGACAGGGAGTATTTGGGAGATAATTAAGAGTTTGTGAAGTTTCCTTGCGAAACGAGACAGGCCCAAACCACCGTCTTCTGCTCCAACACGCATTTTACACTCGATTCCTCCTTTGCCACCTCCTCCTCCTCCTCTAGTTTATAAGTCTGTTAATTAATGGTGTTTATTCTCCCCCTGGCCCCGCCTGAGCAGTGGCTTTGTGATTATATTATTAGGAAGCGATGATAACGCATGTGGGAAAAGGTATTATTGTGTGTGTGGGCTCCCCCATCGCTATGGAAACAGGCAAATATTTGCAGACCTCAACTCCTGATTAATGCCTCCTGCTTATTAGAGAAAGTCTGGATGGGGAGGATTCCTCGGGAGCCGCTCCCTCTGACAGTTCCTTTCCGTGTGTACGAGCCCCGGGAATTCCAGGCTCCATCCCCTCGGAGCAGTTTCCCCACCAGCCATTTTACCGGCGTGGCACTGAAACACAAGTGCAGTGGGAATTACTTTGCAACCTGCTGGTTCACATTTCGGTGCAAAGGGTTTTATCCCAAATATATTCCTCCCTGAAGGGCAGGATGCAGACCCAGGCGCCGACCGACAGCACGGGATTAAAGCCGGAGGGACGAGGCTGCTGCTGCCGGGGAACTTCCGGAATGGGGAAATCATGATTCCAGGATTCTGGACACTTGGACAAGAGGAGAGAGGAGGGACAGGTGTGTCCCTCCTTGTCCACCTTGTGCAGGTGCTTTTCAACCCATGCCAGAGCCGCCCTCGCATCCCTGCCCAGCAGCCAGGGGCCACCCGCCCGCCAGGATTGCCCGGCACTGCCCGCGGGGCAGCGAGGCAGAAGGAAGAGCTGAGGGTGGGAAGTGAAGCCACGGTGATCTGCAGGGCCTTGGGGCATCTCCCTGAACATCTGCAGCCACCTCGGGCAAAATGCTCTCCCTCCGGAGCCCAATGGAATGTCGGCAGCTGACCCCGGAGCGGCCACGGCTCCGGCCGGGGGTGTCACTCCGGGGGTGTCACTCCGGGGGTGTCACTCCGGGGGTGGCACTCCGGGGGTGTCACTCCTGGGGTGTCACTCCGGGGGTGTCACTCCGGGGGTGTCACTCCGAGGGTGTCACTCCGGGGGTGTCACCCCGGGGGTGTCCCAGCACCGCCCCTGCCCCGCCCCGGGCAGCTTCAGGGCTGGGCAGGGCCCGGGGCTGGGAGCAGCGAGGAAAAGGGATGAAACGCCGCAGGAGGAGGGCCGGAGGCCTGCAGTTTTCCCTGCCCTGTTGTTTTACAGGGGAATTTTTCTCCCGGGAAAACTGTGTCTGTTCCAGTTGGGTTTCACAAGTGAACGCTTTGATGGCTGTGCCCAAGGTCCTGAGTCAGCCTGAACGGGGTTACAAAAGCAGCAGAGGTGGTGCTTTCCCAGAGCTCTGCCGGAGGGAGACTCAGAGCTGAAGCTCCAGATGCAGTTTGTGACTAAGGAATAAGTAACTCTAATCATATCAATACATATTTTGTAAATAATACCGAAATAATGCCATCAAATCACGGAATCACAGAATCTCCTGGGCTGGAGATGACCTTGTGGAGGTGCTTTTCAACCTAAATGACTCTGTGAGCCTGTGATGAGCATTCTGAGTGCTAAGGAGGATCAGCTCTACCTTGTGCTTCCCCGCTCGCCTCCACCCCTGGAATTTGGGCTCGTGCATCCCAAAACTGCCGCTCAGGGTTTCACTTAGCCACGGTCTGGTCCCCTCAACGAAGAGATCTCCAGCTTCTTCTCTCCCTCTCCCTCAGAACCCGGTTATTGACTCGTAATTTGTCACAATGACAGAGTTTGGTTCCTCCCCGGGAAATGTTTGAATCAAGCAGCAATTAATGCATTGTCAAGCACTTGAGGTAATTGTGTAATAAGCACCACATTACCTGGAGTAGTAACACATTTCCCGGCTAAACCAGCAGGAAAACTGCTGCGGGTTTTTTGCCAGGTTATTTTGGGGTGTGAAACCTGCTGTTGTGCAAAGGCAGCGTGAGTCCATATTATGCAGGAATCGATGGATTCCTGTCTTTCCAGGCGCCAGTCGGAGCCGTGTGACAAGGGCACGGCATTCTTCCCGATCCAGCAGGTTGTGTGAAAGCCCAGCCTCAAGCTGAGCCTGCCGGATCCAGCTGTACTTTGTTTGCTACCTAATGGAGCAGCTCCGAGTTATAACACCCCCAAGAAACGAGCCTGCGGAGCGCAGGGAAGTGCTGGAACTCCGGCGGCCCCGCGACAAACCATTGCGGGGCTCACCTGCGGGGCCGGGCTCCGTCAAACAAGGACCGGCGCCGTGGGGCTGCCGGGGCTCTGTGCTGGACCCGGGGCAGGCAGGGGCTGGCAAAGGCCGCGTGGCCAAGGAGATGGTTATTGCTGTGTCCCAAATGCCTTGGCCACGCGTCAGGCAGCGGGGCGGCAGCTCTGCACGAGGGCAGCAGGCTGGGGTGGGTAAGGGATGACGGGCAGCGCCGGCTCTCGCAGGCCCCCCGTGCAGCCCCTGCCGGCTGTGGCGGTGCATTTACCCCTGCAGGGCACTGTCCAGCTGGACAATCCCGGTTTGCCGGGAGCTGGCTGAGACAGGGAGTGAAGCCCCTGCAGCAGGGCCCCCAGAGCTCCCCTGCCAGGGTCACTGCCCACGGCACCCGCTGCCTCGCCCCCTTCCATGGGACAGGGCCCCAGCTCACAGGACAGTCCTGAGCTCCTTCCCAGCAGCAAATGGCAAAGCACAACCTCAGCCTCTGGTTTGCAAGGAGAATGTTTCCTTTTCTTTTTTTTTTTTTTTTAAATTAGATTTCAAATAATATCCCTGCAATGTGTGACCTGGGCTAGTGGAAGGTGTTCCTGCCCCTGGGGGGTGGCACGAGATGAGCTTTAAGATCCCTTCCAACCCAATCCATCTGGGATTCGATGATTCTGTGTATCACATTCATCCTTCCTGCAGAATCCTCCCAGATCTGGGACTGTAAGAGCAAAGAATCACACGTACAGCACGTTCGCTCCCTTTGCTGGTGCTCCCGGGGAGCTGCTGACCAAGGAAAGTGCCAACCATGTGTTTCCACCTTTAACTTTGAAACATGCTGATCACATTTTCTCCTTCAGCCTTTCCCTCTCGGCTGCTTGTGCACATAGTTTATTCAATTCGTGGCGGTGCACAATAAAAATCAATAAAAAGCATTTATTATAAAGTAGCAGAGATTAAAATAACTGGCTTGGCTGTGCCACTGCAGCACGGGGCGCTCAGAGCAAGGATGCGCTCCACACAAAATGTGATTTATGCTCTGCAGAGGGGAAAAATCCCAGTAAGCAGAAAAGGAAGTTTTATTGTCTTGCCAGTGAATCACTGTCCTGCTTTAGACACAGTTAACAGGCAGGAAAATATTATTTAATAACATTAATGTAGCATTTCATTATCTGTATAGCTGTGGTAAATACAGACCATTTCTCCTGCCTGTGGTGGTACCTTCAGAGCTCTAATCAGGGGAGCAAAGCTGCCTCAGTTTCCAAAATCCACACTCATTTCCTGAGGCAGGAGCCCCCAGCCCCACCGTGGGAGCCCTGCTCTTCCTTCCCCCCCTCCCTCAGTTCCATGGGTGTGGGATCTGAGCCCTCTGGAGCATCAGCACCTGTGTCACCACCGTGTAAATACAAAAAGCTTCCAAAGAAGGTGTTTGGGACTAACCTGGAGCAACAGGCTGGGAGAGCTGGGGGTGTTCCCTGGGAGAAGGGAACAATCCAGGGAGACCTGAGAGCCCCTTCCAGGGCCTAAAGGGGCTCCAGGAGAGCTGGAGAGGGACTGGGGACAAGGCATGGAGGGACAGATATCCCAGTGACAAGGTCAGGCAGCCCCTGGAATGCTGCAGGAGAACAGGGCGTCCCAGCTGCACCAGGAGCTGCCCCGTGGCCAGTCCCACAGCCAGCTTTGAGCTGTCCCTCAGCTCCGGGACACCAAGAGCAGGAAAAGATTCTGGAGCTGGTTGTGCCAGGGAACCCAAGAGCCACTGCATTTGTTTTCTTGGGTTTTGTCCTATAAACTGCAGTCCTTATTAAGCCAGTAAATATGCCTTTTTACTGGCTGGCTGACAGCTCACATGCTTTCTGGGCTGTCTCCTTAAACATTTATGAGCACTCATGAATATGCAAATCCACAGCCTAATGTCTGCAAAATGGTTGCAAGTACAAACGCTGCGTTAATATTTCATACAACGATGGGAGCAGATCAACAATCATCAATTTTGAACAAATATGTTGCTTCATTAATAACTAATGAGGCGGTGCCGGATTTGGCATTTACAGGAAAAAGTGGCATTTAAAAGGAGCTTCTGGGGGATCGTTCTCCTTGGGAAGAGGGTTGGCAGCCCTGGTGGTTGCCAGGAGTTTTCCAGGGTGAGAAGTGTGGGAGATGCACTCACAGAGTTACGGATGTGCCTCCAAGAGAAGCTGCTCCTTGCCGAGGGTTTGCTGGGTGTGGAAGGCCAAGAGCTCTCCCACTGGGAGCCCTGGTGCTCCTGCTGTGCTCCTGGAACGGGGCTCATGTGCTGGGGGTGCTTTGGAGACTCCCAGGAGGGATTCCAGCAGGCCTTCGGTGCAGGACCTCCTTTCCCTGAAACACCAGGATGCCAACGAGCACCCAAGTGCCAGAGGGTCCTGGAGTGGTGGAACAGGAGGGCAGAAGGTGGTGGAAGGGCAGGAAATCCCTAAGAAGGTTTGGGAGGCATCATCTGCTTTGGGGTTGTTCTGATTTAATTAAAGCCTGTCTGTGGAGCAGAACCTCCTCCAACCCTCCCACAGGGTCAGACAATTGGCACCTTGGAGTTTTCCCTGGTGGATCCCTGGGCTCCTTCCATGATGTCTCCCAAAACTTGTCCTTGCTTTGGCTTCACACGAGGAACAGCAGCTTCCTCGGGAGAACATCCCTATGTCCTCATAAATTGCTCCATAAAGTGTAAACATGGTTTCTAAAAAGCCTTTTGGAAACTTTAACAATCAGTCAAACCACCCAAAATATTTATGTGCATGGCGTGGGCTCTGCACAGCTCCTAATTATCGATATTATTTCTCTTTTGAGGCATTTTTGTTCATTTTTAGGCTGTGTTGCCACTAGTTTTTGACACTTCAATCTAAGTAGAGTTACAAAATAAAATAAAAAACAGGATAATTTCTTTTTTTCCACCTTAATACAAAGATAAACAAGCGAAATCACTCCTGTGCTAGCTGGTACAATTTCAATTTTTAGCTGTGTTGATAATCTCCTTTTGATGCTAATTAATTACAAGTAATCATAAAAACAAATTAAAACCACTATACTTGCAGCAGGTTTTTTTTTATGCTTACGAAATAACGCATCTTTATGCATTTGTTTATTTGCCATGTAAAAAAATGTAATCTATATTCATAGGAAAACAACTTTAGCACCAGCACTGGTGCTGCAAACCATCAGAACTCAGGTTTTTTAGCTGTTTTTCCCCTTTTTCCAGTGTCAAACCCCAAAGTGCCTCAGTTTTGAAACAGCAAAACCGCAAAGGGATTTGGTGCTCAACTGTATTTGTACACAGGCTTGGGAATATGGATTTACAAGGAAATGCCATTTGTTCAGAGCTAAATATCCATCCAAAATGCCTTGAAAGCAGTTGGTGGTTTAAAAGGAGCTCCTGCCTACACTGAATCGTTGTATTGCTCCACGGGGGGAAATGAGGCCTGGCCCCGTGTCCCGGTGCTGCTCCACTCAGCCAGGCACTGTTTGCCATGGAATCACCCTGATCTCGGAGCTCTTCTGGGGGAATGGGCCCGCTTTTCCTCCGGGGTTCTGTCCCAAATGGCCATGGGGACGATGCCTCGGCTCCACCACGGCTCCCAGCCTCCTCCTGTGCTTCTCCTTCTTGCCCAGCAGTTCCCGGGGGCAGAGGGAGCCTCGCAGCTCACCCTGGGCTCTGCAGCTGGGCCGGGGACGCTCTGGGAGCTCGGGCAGGAAGGAGCAGGGCCAGGTTGGGAAGCGTCCCAGGGCCGAGTCCCCACCGACTCGTTATCGAGGCTCCGGGCGCTGACCTCACTGCTGGAAGGGGCCCTCGAATTCCTTGGCAGCCTCCAAGATTAAGGAACAGAAGCTTTTATGGGATTACACGTGAAAATGAATAACCCAAGGCCGCACAGGCCTCTCTGCACTACGGGATTAAACGATATATTTTCGCTGTGAATTCCCATCTTTCTGAGTTTCCAGAGCAGTCTCCCGGCAGGAAAGGAAGTGAGCACAGAGAGAGGAACAGGCTGTCCGGGAGGCTGCGGCATTCCCAGCTCCGGGAAGAGCCAGCATCCCTCAGGAGCCTGGCATGCTGGAGGACTCTCAGGAATAGCTGGGTTTCCTTTCCTTTGACATCAACATTTTTGGGGTGGGTATTTCCCTGGTTTCCCTGGCAGTGGTTTCCCCGGGGCTGAACCCTGGGATCTCCGTTTTGGTGGGCTCTGGGAGGGTGCCCTGACACATCTGCATATTACATGTTAATTATGAGCACCAAGCGAGGCAGAGGGGTTTATCTCTGCCACAGATATAGATCTCACTAAATACCAGAGGTGCTAAAGCTCCAGCAGCACGTTTGTGTTAATCAAATGATACGGAATTAACATACTGTACAATAATTGCCTTGTTAGATTGAAATTAAAACCTATTTGAGACACATAATCTGGAGTGTGACTCACTGTTCCAGCCACATTTAGATTGTTGTCAGTACAATTAGGATTTGGAATTTACAAGTTGAGGGTTTTTTTTATTTTATTTTATTTAATCAATCACTATGGCAACGGCAAAATTAAACAGGAGACGTCCCCTCTTCCAAATCCGGTGGGTTGTACTTGTTCCTCTGGCTGGTGGAAAAGCAGACTTAAAAACTTTTGGAAAACCAGTCTTTTCAGAAGCTTATCCGTGTGGTTGGGCCTGACCTCCTGGAAGCCAGGTCTGGGAGGAGCAAGGCCCTGGGAAATCCATCACCCACCCTCTGGGAAAGGTGGAAAGAAATGGGGTGGCACAAAACGAGCTGCTGGAAAACTGGAGCCCCCAAAAAGCTGCTGGTGCTGGTGCTTCTTAAATCCAAGGGGGATTCCAGTCCAAACCCTCCTTCCCTGTTCCCCTGTTCAGTGGAACAAACCTTTAGGCATCCACGACTTCCCAACACGTGGCCATCCCACAGCTCCTGTCTCTGGAGGGCAGAAAATGCCTTATGAACTATTTGTTAATTCTGCCTCTGAACAGGGGGAGAAAGGGGAAAATGAACAAAGAAACTGATTTTCCAGAAGGGGTTTTCTTAAACAAACAAAGAAATGAAACAACAAATCCCTGCGCTGCCATTCCCAGCTGGAGAAAACAGCTCCCTTCGGCTCAGAGGGAGCCGTGGGGTCCAGGAGAGCAGGTATCCTGATGTCCCTGAAAACCTCCCCTTTAGGTGAACAGCTGGGATGGCTTTTCCTGTGTCCAGGAGCTCTGCTTCTCTCCTGGGGTCTGTCCTTACAGCAGAGCTGCTCTCCCACTCTGGGTTGGCTCTGGCACACGCTGCCTGCTGCCACCAGTGACCTTTTTCCTGGACTTTTCTCCTGGCTGGCTGTGAGAAAGTCCCTCCCAGAGAGGACACAGCCTCTCCTGGCTGGTCCTGAGGGCCGGGGAGGCCCCAGCACCAGCCCCTGCTCTTTGCTCCATTGCGTGATGGATCGATTCAGTGTGGCCAAGGAAAACCCAGCGAGGTTTTCATCCAGAAAAAAACCGATTTGAGTTGGCTTTGAACCCTCCCCAGCACCCAGGCTGGGTCACACAGTGTGTGTGAGCACAGGGAGGCATTCCAGGGCGCCGTGCAGAGGGTTCTTTGAGTCGCTGGTTGATGCAGTGAGACCCCCACTCGGTGCAGGAGTGTTTTCGGGTGATTAACGCCGGCCCTGCTTCCTGACACCCCACCCCGGGCGGGCCCGTGCCCACACCTGGCACCGTTAACAACCCCTTCTCCTGGCCCTCTCCCCCTCCCTGCCAGGCTGACCTCGGCGGTACAGGTGTAACTTAACGAGGCACATGTTGCAGCCAGATGTCCTGCAAACAGACACCGCGCCGAGAGCGGGGCCCGAATAATCCTGAAATATTAATCAGGCGGCGGCTCGGGAGAGCGGCCTCCTTAGCACAGCTCCAGTCTTGCACGTCAGCCCCGACAGATGGAAAAAAAGCAGGGAAATGCATTTAACATTCCTGCTCGTTCCTTAAGAAATAATTATCTGATTAAATGTGCCAAATGTGATCCTGGTTCTTCCCTGCGCCGCCGCCGTCCCGGGAGCAGTGCAGCTCCGCTGGCAGCGCCGCGACAGCGCGGAGTTACGGCAGGAACCGGAGCGGAGCGGGCCAGCCCGGCGGCCTGAACTCCAGCAGTCGGGATTTAAGGGCCGTCCAACCTCGTCAGTTTACAACTGGGGCTCTGTGTGCTAATCATAACATATAAATTACACACCAGGCACCTTTTCAGCAGCAGAAACGCGCTGGAGGGGTCCTGCCAGGAGTGGCTGGGGAAACGAGCTCTGCCAACGGCCCACCTGGAATCCTCCTGCAGCCCGTGGGCTGGGGGGCACTGCGGGATCACAGGGCTTTGCTGGGAGCTCTCTGGCCCCGGGAAGGGTCAGTGTCTCCCTCAGGAAGCAGCCCCCACCACAGATGCTCTGGGATGGAGAGACTGGAAGGGGTGGCCAGGCACTGGAATTGTTCCTATCCCTGGAGGTGTCCAAGGAATGTCTGGACATGGCACTCAGTGCTCTGGGCTGGGGACGAGGTGGGGCTGGGTCACTCCATGATCCCCGAGGTCTTTTCCAACCTCAGTGATTCCACTGCCACAGCTCTTTGAGGGACTCAAGAGAAGCCCAGGTGAATGTTTCAGCTCCAGCTCGTGGGCAGGAGATGTGGCGGGTGGAGATTTGATCTTATTTTTGGCAAAGCAACAGCAAGTTGTGATTCAGGCCCTGTTTTCCACAAACTGCCTCTTGCCTTCGCCTTCCACTTCCGTCTAACCCAAGGAAGATTGTTGTCTGTCTCCGTAAACACCTGTTTGGAGTTTTTTAAATGCCTGGTTCCCAAGAGCTGTGTTATAATAAGGCACAATTTAATTGCATTGAAAGGAGGGGGAAGAAAGGTATGATTTCCAAAAGGACAGAATACTCCTGATATTTACGGCCCCATTTAGCACAGTGCTTTGCTTTAAGGAGGTGGGGATTTACATGTGTTAAGTGCTCCTACAAATCTCCTTTACCCTTTCTTGGAAAAGGGCAACACAATAATAATTGTTAAATTTATGTGTTAAGGCGTCTGTACTGTAGAGCTCTGCAAACCAAGCTCCATAGACTTCCTGCCTCTACTCTTTATCCTTTAACTATCTCCACTGAAATGCCTGATTATCCCGTTATCCAGCGGAGAGGCTGCTGGTGGGAGCTCCGGTGTGCGGCTCCATCCCTGCCTGTTGGACCTGGGAAGGGGCTCCCAGGAGTTTCCATGCCTGTGGCCTAAAGTTATAAAAATTTAGTTACATTGTCAGGAGATAATCATAGAATCCTTTAGAATCACAGAACCATGGAATCACTGGGGTTGGAATAGCCCTTGAGCCCCCAGAGGTGCCAAGGCCGCCACTGCCCCACGTCCCCAGGTGCCACAGCCACACGGTTTCAATCCCTCCAGGGATGACCAGGGATGCCAGGCCTGGCCAGCCCTTTCCATGCAGGAGTTTTCCTGATATCCCATGTGCCCCAGTGCTGTGCAGAAAGGCAGCCAGTCCCCAGAGCAGCTCTCACTGTGCCTGTGACAGGAACAGGCTGCTCTCCCGGAGCCCCTTTAGGCCCTGGAAGGGGCTCTCGGGTCTCCCCAGGCCCTTCTCTGCTCCAGGCCAGACCTCTCTGTCCATCCCCGTGCCCTCCTCCCATCACACACCCCAGAACTTGGACTTCCAGTTCCAGCTGTTAACCACCGGGTCTCCGAGCTCTCCAAGCTCCAGAGAAAATCCCAAGGTACAAATCCAAGTGCAAATCCCTATGATTCACCGGCTACTGGCGCCAGATGATTTTGGTTTACCCTCCATACACAAAGCATTAGTGTGTCACCCACGGGGGATGTTTATCAGCTCACGCTGTGCACACAGTTGGCAGCTGTTTGCCCCAAAAATGCACTAACCAGTCCCTTCCAGGGTCACATCCCCCTTCTCCCTTCTTATTGCTCTGCCCCAAAATCCCGAGACATTCAGAGAAGCAAAACCATGGAACAGCAGAGTTAAGATTTAAAGGTAAAATCATTTCAGGGGTGTTGAAATTGTCCTAATTAACCATTTCCAGGCTAGGGAGCTGGGAGAGAGATCCTGCAAGGGTTAACCCAGGCTGGCAGGGGTGGGAGACACATGGGAAGGGCTCCTCTGTGCTCCCACCGGCTGCTCCAGGTGGGCACATCCGCATCCGTATGGATGGCACGATCCTGAGGACTTGAGGGACTCCCCAGGCACCTTGGAGGTTTATCCAGTCCCATTCCCACCCTCTCCTCTTCTCAGTTTGCCTGTTTATCTCCAATCTGTCTGTTTAAATTCCTTCTAAACAAGATGGGAATATCTTGATGCCTGTTTGTGAGACTATTCCGCATCCATCTGTTATTTACATCATTCGTTTTCCTGAGGTGTCTCCAACAAATCCTGGCTGGATGCTCTGTATGTGTTATTAATAAAACAGCTGTAAAAATATTAACTGTACGGCCTAATTGTCAGCCCTGATTAGGAGCCAAACTCATCCCCGGACGGATGCTGAGCACGGAACGTGGCTGTTTTCCAGCCCTGACCTCGCTCCTGCCTTTGCTCCTTGAGCACTTCAGTTCCAGGGTTGGAAGGGGCCTTAAAGCTCATCTCATTCTACCCCTTGCCAGGGCAGGGACACCTTCCATAGACCAGGTTGCTCCAACCTGGCCTTGGACACTTCCTGGGATGGGGCAGCCACAGCTTCTCTGGGCAGCCTGTGCCATCCCCTCATCCCCCTCACAGCCAAGAATTCCGTGTGTTCCTCTTTGGAAGCCACAGCAGGATGACCAGAGGTGTGGGACCATCGCTCCACCTCTCTCAGGCTGATGGCATTCAATTCACTGGGAAGTTCTAAAGCAAGATCAATTTTGGAGGAAAATGTCAGGATTTAACCCCCAGTAACTCTTTCAACAGGTGCCTTTTTCTTTCAGTCAAACCGTGGCCGCTGGTCCTGCTCCCTCCTCCCCCTTTGGAAGGGTGACCATGGCAAGAGCCGAGCGGCTCCAGAGCCTTCTCATGTTGCAGAGACATGAGGAGATGGAGGAAAAATGCAAACTCGGTGCCAACACCCGTGCAAGACCTTGTGCCACTGTCTGTGGAGCTGTTTCCCAGCAGAGGGCTTGGAAACCCTGGGGAGGGTCACCACGGGGGGCAGAGCTGGGGGCAACACAGACACTTCCCAAAGCAACATGCTCGCTAGGTCTGGTAGGAAAAGAGTCCTTTATTTTTGGGGATCTGTGGATACCCACGACATTGAATGGAAAGGGCTGTCAGGCACTGGAACTGCCCGGGAGGTTTGGAGTCCCCACCCCTGCAGGTGTCCCAGGAAGGCCTGGCCGTGGCACTCAGTGCTCTGGGCTGGGGGACAAGGTGGGCATCGGGCACAGGGGGGATCCATGGGCTGGGAGGGCTTTTCCAACAGAACTGCTCCTGTGATTCCCCTTTATTAGAGAGCACTACCTGCCCCTGAGCACAGTTTCAAGAGAACAGAGATTTGGCTGAATTCAGAGGAGCCGTCCCCGTGTTCTACCTCGAGTCGTGCTCTCCCAGGAGCTGGAGGCTGAGGATGAGTGTTTGTGGCATTTTTGATGTTTCCATGGGGATTGCTATAGTAACAATTCTCCTACCCCTTCATTTATTAATTTACTTTGTTATAACACTAAAGGTAAACCACATCTCCAAAGAAACAATAGCTTTAAAGAGATTTCACTGGCCTCGCCATCCACGTTCAATTTTCCAGCGAAAGGGCCTTGAGTTTGTGTTTAAAGGACAACATTTGCAGCTAATTTAATACAGTCAAAGGAATGAGATTCCACAAGGTTTCCTTTGAGACTGGAAAACAACAGCTGATCTATGTCATAACACATTACAGCGCGCAGCGGTTTAGCAATCCTCGTGCGGAGCGTCCCTCGGCAGCCGCAGCTCCAGCCTCCCCCTGGCCCTGCGGAGGGGATGGGGAGCCCAGAGAGCCCTGCAGTGTTGGGCTGGACAGGATCTGACAGACCCTCCAGCCCCAGCCCCCTGCCCCGGGCAGGGACACCTGCCAGCAGCCCCGGCTGCCCATCTCCAAGGGACGCCGGGGCTCGGCCTAGTGGCGGAGGCACAAAGGGAAGGCAGAGGATTCAGTGCTTTTAAAAGCCCCTTTTAGTTGACAAGGTGCAAATATTCCCCTTTGCAGCTCTGTGGCAAAGAGCAGATTACTGGGTCACTACACTTCACCGCTACCAAGCGCCACTCCTGCCAAAATAAAGGCTGGATTTTGGGCAGTTCCCGTTCAGGGTCCCCTGATAACCCCTGGGTTTGACGGGGGAAACACGGAGGTCATTTATTCTCCTCACAGAAAAGCTCCCACCCGTCTATGTATTGCATGTGATCAATAGAGCTTCTGAATGCAAGTGCTGCTGATTTAACCTAATAACCAGAGTGTCATAAAAGGCAATAAGCAGCTTAAACCAACATGTGAAGCACAGTCTCTATAGCAAGAGCGGGAGCTGTTCCAGGGCCCCCAAAGGGTCTTCAAATCACTTTATTTTTATGGGGCGAACGTAACCACGTCAAAAAACCCAACTTGACATTTGAAAGTGGTTTAAAACTCCCTGTAAAACCCTTCCCCGAGCACAAGCTTCTTTCCAAGGTCTCAGCCCTGCAGCTATTGTTGTGTCTCTGTAGCTCAGCTTGTTCGAGTCTATTTTCCTCGTGCTCTTTTTTTTTTTCAGCAAGAACTTTATTGAAGTGCCTTTTTTTTTTCCTAAGGAAAAAGACAATTTCCTCTTTTTATTCCATGTTGTGCCTTAGGTTCCTTTGAAAGAGACTGTGGCAACCTCTCCACAACGCATGGAGCTGCGTTTTCAGAGAACCAGGGAATGCTGGAATGGTTTGGGTGGGAAGGGAGCTCAGAGCCCATCCAGTTCCACGCACTGCCAGGGGCAGGGACACCCTCCCCAGCCCAGGTTGCTCCAGCCCCGTTCAAGGTGGTGCCGAGCCCCCCCTGGGCACGAGGGACACTGTGGGGATGGAGCTGTGCATTCCGGGAGCACAGGGAAATCTGGCTCCTTGTGAGGGGGAAAATGTCATTCTCTACTTAGCACTGCTTTGCATGTTCTTTTGTAAACACAAAACTGTGCTTGGCAGCAAAAACTCGCTTTTGTGAGCGAGCAGCGGGGTCACAGCGCGGGTGGGCACAGACAAGGTGAGCCGGGCACACACAAGGTGAGCTGGGCACACACAGGGTGAGCCGGGCACAGACAAGGTGAGCTGGCACAGACAAGGTGAGATGGGCACACACAAGGTGAGCCGGGCACACACAGGGTGAGCCAGGCACACACAAGGTGAGCTGAGCACAGACAAGGTGAGCTGAGCACAGACAAGGTGAGCTGAGCACAGACAAGGTGAGCCGGGCACACACAAGGTGAGATGGGCACACACAAGGTGAGCCGGGCACACACAAGGTGAGATGGGCACACACAAGGTGAGCTGGGCACACACAGGGTGAGCTGGGCACACACAAGGTGAGCTGAGCACACACAAGGTGAGCCGGGCACACACAAGGTGAGCTGGGCACACACAAGGTGAGCCGGGCACAGACAAGGTGAGCTGGGCACAGACAAGGTGAGCCGGGCACACACAAGGTGAGCCAGGCACACACAAGGTGAGCCGGGCACATCCACAGGGCCGGGACAGATCCTGCTCCTTCCCTGTGCCACCGCGGGACACAGCGAGGGACCAGGGCTGGGATCACACCAGGGTTTGGGGGTGGGAACAGACCCTGCACCTCCAAGTGGATGGCACCTCAGAGGGGATGGCCAGGGGTGCTCTGAGGAGGCAGAGAGGATGAAACCAATAAAACGTACAAAAACTGATAAAAATCCATACCATCAGTAAAACTGTCCCGGGCTGCTGGAGGCAGCGGGAAGGGGCGAGCTGGGGCCTGGTCCCCATGGCCACAGGAGTGGCCAAGCAGCAGTTCTCCCGGCGTGCCCCAGCACAAGGGGCCAGCACATCTCCATATGGCAGCCGGCTTACGGCGGCGGCCCCAAATCGAGTCAGGGTGAGTGAGGGGAATTACACCGCATTGTTGGTTTTAATATTTGAAATGCAGCTCACATTGGAGGCCCGGCGCTGCTCGGTGGGAGAAATATCCGTGGAACAGCAGCCAGGGACGATTCCTCCGCTTTGGAGGGACCTGGAGGAATGTCACAAGGAGAAACACCTTCCAGAAAGGATTTGGTTTATATTATTTGGGGTTTTCAGTGTCTCTAATACTGATGGACACCTTGTGAATGGTTTGGATTGGAAGGGATTTTAAGGATCATCTCTTTCCATGGGCAGGGACACCTTCCACTAGCCCAGGTTGCTCCAAGCCCTGTCCAGCCTGGCCTCAGACACTTCCAGGGATGGGGTTTCCACCACCTCTCTGGGCAACCTGTGCACTGGCACCTGCCCACACCCAGGTTTCTCCATGGCAGCCACGGCCGGTGCCGGAGCGGAGCCTGGTGGGGGTCAGTGGTGAGCAGGGACAACCCCTGGGGAAAGCTGGGATCCACGGCACAGCCTCCTTTCAATGGGCCTGAGTGAGGAGCAGGAATCAGGCAGTGCCTTTGGGAAGCTGACTCCTTGTCTAGAGAAATGATTTGCAGCTCTTTTGGATGATGAGACTTTTCCTGCCCTACTTAAAATTGGGGCAGATTTCCAAAAACGTTTGGGTATTAAAAGACACGGCGGAGCTCTCACGGGGCCCTTTGGAAGCGGCGAAGCTCTGACACCTGTGACAGCTCCAACCCACTTCCCAGCCATGTTATCAGGTGCCTGCTGAGAAAAGGCACTTCCCGAGGCGTGATCCCCATGTGTCACAGTGCCGGGGACATAACACCAAGCCCCAGATCCTCGGCAGGTATTTTGGTACCTCTGAAGCCAAGAGCTCTGGCCAGGGGGGTTCGAATCCCTGTGAAATCACAGAGTGCTTTGTGTCGGAAGGGATTTTGAGGATCATGCTGTTCCACCCCCTGCCATGGGCAGGGACACCTTCCATAGCCCAGGGTATTCCAACCTGGCCTTGGACACTTCCAGGGGTGGGGCAGCCACAGCTTCTCTGGGAAACCTGTGCCAGGGCCTCCCAGCCAGGAATCTCTTCCCAATGTCCAACCTAAACCTCCCCTTTGTCACTTCAGGAGGTTTCTGCCACCCCTGGCCTCACGCTGCCTCAGAACTCCCGACAAACTCCCCCTTGTCTCAGCACCTGGAGGTGACATTTATTTTCAGTTCTCCCCTCAAGATGATGACAGAACTCCACGAACTTCCAATCCAACTGTAGTGAGACAGGATAAATCTGCCTCCCGGTCCTGCGCTGCGCTGGCACCGCAACAGTGCTGCTGCAGCTTTATCATGCCCACAGACGTGTGCTTTGCATTTGCCTTCGACAGTGGGCCTAATAAACTATTGCAGCACTTTGAGCTGTATGAAGAGCGGGCAGTTCTGACCCCGCTTATCTCACTCCTGGAGTCTGTGGGCGTGAGAGAGCGGGGAGGTGCGGGGTTCCTTCAAACACCTCCGCCACCAATTTTTATGGAAGTGGTACAGCGGCAGCGAGGGCACCGAGCAACAACGGTCCCTTGATCCGGCCTGTGTCCCACCTGCCCCGCAGCCACCGGGTAATTGCTGGCTGGAAAAGCCATGGAGGCAGATAAAGCAGCCCATTAACGGAGGGGCACCGTGGTTTCACTAATAATTAACACGCAGGATGGCTCGTGGTGTCACACACCATCTCAGCCCCCAGCCGCATCTGTCAGCCCAAATCCTGCCGCGGCGCGAGGCACCGGCCCCGAATCTCGTTAGACAGCTAAGTGAATTAAACCAAAAATCTACAGATGCATGATAAATGCACAGGATGCCGTGTCACACATGAATGACTCCTGTGCAGGCCAAATGACAGATGTATTTCCTCGACTCCAGGCCAGGCTCCAGCACAAACCACTCTTCATTTATCAATAATTGGGCCTTAATTTCATTTGGCAGTGCTAGAGCAGCATGCTCAGCTTCCTCTCCAATAGACTAATGCTAATTAGACTTTTTTTTGGGCATCAATCTCTTTATTTTAGCCTCTAATAATCAACCATAAGCAGAGCTATATCTTGCTTTTTGCGAGGGACGTGGTGGCTTTACCCATAACTCATTATTAGCGATAATGGAATGGGAATGGGAACCATTCTATTATTTATGGCTCGCAGAGGCAGGAGCAGGGATCACATTCTGCCTGTTCACATTGAATCAACGTCTTGATTCGTTTGCCACCTCTTTTGAATAATAAATGTCATGTTCTATTAGTCCTTATGCACCAAAAAGGGGACTTCTGTTAAATTATGGTCTATTTATCAGGGAGATTTTGGGGGACAGTTAAACACAGGCACAGAAGTTTGGGTGTAGGGTGCCCAGAGAGGCTGGGGAGTCCCCACCCCTGGAAGCGTCCAAGGCCAGGTTGGAGCAACCTGGGCTAGTGGAAGGTGTGCCTGCCCATGGCAGGGGTGGCACTGGATGAGCTTTAAGGCCCCTTCCATCCCAAACCGTTCCAGATTCCATGGAAATGTGGCCACAGCATCTGGGCACTGGGACCATTATGGTTCCATCCTGGTCACTGCAGAGTACTGGGTGACGCTGGGCTTGAGGAGAACCACCTGCACAGGAATTCTGGGCACCAGGCAGGACCAGGCTTCCCGATTTCCCAGGTTAGTGATGGTTAGTGCAAGATCCAAAGAAACTGACCTTGGATAAAATTCTTCCCTCTGCCTTTTCCTGCCTGCAAGTGACAGACTGAGGTGTGTGTTCCCATTTTTAGCTTTCGGTGAGTGCTAAGCCCTATTGATTTGCTCCCGGGATCAGCTCCCGCCGGAGTCTCCGCGCCGAGCGCTGTGTTTATTGGCACAGATGAGCTCAGTGATGTGCTCCTCGGGGCTGATTGCTATGCCCAGATGATCTGCTGGAGTTTGCTGCATGATCCAATCTATGGCATAATTGAAGAGGATGAGGAACAAAATCCATCCCTGTTTCACCCCAGTAACTCCGCCAAACCCAGCGGAGAGCGCTCCATATGGTCCAGCACGAGCTGGGGAACGTGGGTATTATGCCGTAATAAATGAAGTCTCCCAGGTCTTGGTGGCTAGTTATTATCAAAGATCTTTCCCAGCAGTTTGTTGGGATTGGAACGGAATGCAGCAACTGGAAAAATGATGGATAGAGCTGCCGTGCAGCTCGGAGAGGGATGGAAAAATCTGGGTCCTTTGCTGAACATGTGTTCACTCTCCACTCTTGGAAAGTCCAGCCCTTCCAACTTCAAATCCACTAATTTCCAGCATGAATGCAGATGTATTTCAAGGGCCTCTTCCCAATAAGCTGAGTGAGTCCCGGGAGACATCTCATCCCAGAGGGTGAGGAATCTGGAGTGCTGATGAGCTCTGGGGCTGTTCCAGCCCGGGCAGAGCAGCCCGGGAGCCAGGCCCTCCCTTCCTCGGTGCCACCAAATGAACACAGCGTCTGGGCACTTCCTTAAGGCTCCAAGCACTTCCAAAAACCTTTTTTCAGTCAGGAATGTAGATAATGGAACAGAGTTCCAGGTGGGGATTGGTCATAGGCTGCGCTTAATGGTCTTGGAGGCCTTTTCCTACCTCTGGGATTCTGGGATTCTGTTTTCTAATGCAGGATTTGTTTCCCAACCAAACCTTTGTTCTCCAAAGTAACCCCAGGGAGCAAAATCCTATTTTTTCCCTCATTTAGCCACGAAAGGAAGACAGACCCAACCCACCCCAAATCAACAGACTGATGCCAAGTTCAAGTCCTGATTATTTGAAGATAAACTCTTTCTTGTGCCCGTTTACCCGGGCACAAGAGTTGCAGGGTAAATGCCACTTAAAAAAGATTTGTTCAGGGGGTTGCAGTGCCACCAGGCCCTTAACATTTCTTTTTGCCTATAAACTAATTTTATTGGTTTATTATAGTGAGGAAAATTGCTGCACCCGTCTTGGAATGTGAAGTGTTGTCCTAATAAAGACAAATAACTGATTAATAAAATAGGGCTTTAAAAAATACTGTTTTGGAGTAAATAAGTTGCTAAGGGTAGTTTTGTTACAGAACTTTTTAGTTTCTTGCTTCTCCGCCTCCAACTTCTCACCCTAAAACTGTGGGAAAGGCTGGAGCAGCGTGGTGGGGATTGCTCTCCATGTTGTTCCCTGGTGGAAAGATCACAGAATATCCTGAGTTGGAAAGGACACACCTAGATCGTGACTCCAATTCCTGGCCCTGCACAGGACACCCCAAGATCCCCCCATGAGCCTCAGAGCATTGTCCAAACGCTCCCTGAGCCCTGGCAGGGTTGGAGCTGTGACCACTTCCCAGGAATAGGAATTGGGTGGGGTGAGACTCCTCCTGCCCTGGTGCATCCCAGGGATGCAAGCCAGGGAGCTCAAGTCCTGCTCAGACTGGGAAAACAGAGCCAAGTGGCTGCTGGAAAAGGACCCTGCTGCAAAAATGGGATATTCCAATGGCTGGTCCAGGAGCAGAGGACATCCAACACACCGAGCAGGCTGCTCCCAAGCTGGAATGAAATCCCAGTGGGTTCAGCCCAGGAAAGCTCAGTGCTTAGATCAACGGTGTCCCTCCGGAGAGCAGCACAAGGCTGGAGCCCACATTCCCTTGCTCCCAGCACCGGGAAGGGACCGGCACGGCAGGAGCACCGTTCCCTCTGCTGCCCCCACTTATCGATCCTTCCTCATTCCCAGACTTTTCTGGTCTGTTACCATGGCAATCCCTTGCCTCAATAGGGTCCTTGTGAACTTGTTTACCATCCCCAATTATAACATTTTCAAATCCAGGCTGGTTCTGACAGCTCTGTGTCGCCCATCTGTGCCTGATCCCATCAGCACTTCCACAACAATGCACTGGCAGGTCACGCGCTCCCCACGCCCGGCCCGGGGCTCCTCCACAGCCAAAGTTTGGGCACTTGTGGGAAGTGTGGGATTTGCTGCTCCGTGCCCAGCCTCTGAGGCTGAGCGAGAGGGCAGCGGCATGTTTGCCACACTGGTGGCTCCCAGATTTCCATACAGGGAAGGAAAATGTAAAAAGGAACTTTTCAGTTCAGTCTGGGATTGTGTCCTTGCTTGTGCCGCTGTGGGATAACACAGGATGGAGGGAGCTGTGGATTAGGGGTGGGGGATGCCTCAGGCCACCCAGAAAACATGAGGTGCAGGATCCCTGGATCACCCAGTGCCTGAGGGTGCTCTGAGCAGAGCCTTTTCCCCTCCTGTCTCGTCCAGATGGACACATCCTGGCTGGACAGATCCCGAGTGGGGACACTGTGTATCCAAGGAAATGTTCAAGGACTAGGTAGTGTCTCCTACAGTGGACAAGCCCAGAGCAGCTCTGAGGTACACAAGTCCCTAAATTCCATAGGAAAAACCTGCTAATTTAACAAAAAGGAGAGGAAAAGGTGTGAGACACCTTTTTTCACACACCTGCCAAAGGACAGATTGGAATGGATCCCTTAATCCTGCAGGCAGGAAGGCATTGAGATCTGGGGGGGGAAGTTGCACCCAAATAATTTCAAGCTCGAGATAAGCAGGTTGGGGACAAATTTCCAAGAGGGATGCGAATGCAGGCACTGGAAGCTTTGAGTCTCAAAATCAAGACCGATATCCTCCTGGAAGAGTTTTCCAGCAGGACTGGGCCGGGTGCAGCTATTCTGGGGCGTAGATTAAATTAAAGTTGATAATGGCCCCTTGTCTCTGGATCCGAGGAAGAAAAGTACACTTAAAAACCAGAACTGTGTGCCGGGGCGGCCCGTGCCAACTGGTGACTCAGCCGCAACATGCGCATATTTCTCACAGTTCGGGACTTTTCCAAATAACTCCGTGTTCTCAAAGGGTTCATTATGAGCCTCTGAAAGAGCATTGTGAGCACGGGGCTGGGATGGAGCCCCCGCTCCCTCCGCTTCCGTCCCCTCCCCGAGCCCCGGCCGGCCCAGGGAGCGCTGCTCCCACCGCCTTTTCCCGGGGAACAGAAAGCCAAGCTGGTGTCAGCGTGTGGCTGCTGCAGGAGATTCCTGCCATGCCTAAAACAACCCAAAGGGCTCTGGCGGATAACTGGGAGAGCGGGGCGGCGCAGATGGCCAGGAGAAGTTCCTGAGACATCAGATAAAAACAACATTGCTCTGGAGAAGAGCAAAACAAAGCGACGCACAACAGGAACCCGGGGCCTGCAGTGGAAGCGCTCGAGGCTTCCACGAGGATCACACGAACTGCCTGAGCACGGCTCTCGTTCCTCACTTGAGGGCTGGACATGGGGATCGCAGAATCCCAGAATAATTCAGGTCGGAAAAGCCCTCCCAGCCCACGGAGTCCACCCTGTGCCCAGTGCCACCTTGTCCCCCAGCCCAGAGCACTGAGTGCCACATCCTTCCTTGGACACCTCCAGGGGTGGGGACTCCACCACCTCCCTGGACAGCCCCTTCTAGTGCCTGACAGCCCTTGCCAGGGAGAAATCTTGCAGGTCTTTTCCAACCTTAATGATTCCATGCCCAGGGAAAGGGGGATATTTCCCTCCCCGCTATCCCAAGCCTGGAACAGAGCATGGATTTATTCTCTCAGTACAAACATCACAGGAGATTATAGACTGGAACAGGCTTCCAAAGCATCATTTCTCTTTTTTTCCCCTCATCTCATTTTCATCCCATTTCTCTTTCCCCGATTCCAATTTCCAGTGCTGGAACAGCAATCGAGAGACTTTTGCTTATGAGGAACTTACCGAGCGTGCAAACAGCCAAGCGACAGCTTTGGAGTGGGATATCTCCATCCTCCTCCTGCCCGTGGTCATCCTGCCTCTCCCAGCATTGGAAGGCAGAGCTTCCATCCTCATCCGCATCTGCCTCTCCATGTGGCCGTGGGGACCTTTCTCATTCAATCCATTCCAAAAATGATGGGTTTGGGTTGGTATTTTTTTTCCCCAGCTCCATTTTCTGGTGTTGTTTTGCCATTAAATCCCAACTTCATTTCAGCTGTGCCCGTGGCAGACAGTTTTAGGGAAGCGCTGCCGAGGCTGCCAGGATACTTGTGCCACACTTTGCTTTTTAATCCCGCTAACTGAGAACATCTTTCCCTTGGTTTGGGGAGATGGAGCTGAAAAAAGAAAGCACAGAAGGCCCATTTTTAAAAATGGATGTGGCTGTGCAGCAGGGAAGGCTCTGTTTGTCCTGCTTGTGTCCATGGTGCCACAGCACGGGAAAAGGCTTAATATTCCACTTTCTGTACCATTCACCTCCTTTTGATGGCTCCTGCTGAGATTTTAGGGAGAAAGGGGGAAATTGTAGGTGGTTATGGGATTTTTGATGCGTGTTTTAGTTTTAATCCAAGCAGCATTGTCCTGATTTAACAGAGGAGACGTGAAACCTCCAGCTGCAATGGCTGATGGAATTAGTTGATGGAATGAGCTGGGGAAGGGAGGCGCAGGGAAATGACAGGTTTCCATTTGCAGTGCAAACACTCCTCCCAAAATTACGGGTGCTCGGCAACAAATATGACACCTGTGTAAAGTCAGGAGGGATGGAACGTCCCCATCCGTGTGAAAACAGAGCGTGGAAGCAGGAATCGGAGCGAACAGTGGGAATGGGGCGGTGGTGAAGGCTGTTGGCAGGGGGAGGCCCAGCCGACCGTGCTGGATCCCAGTGGCTCTGCGTGGCACCGCTCTGGGGTGTAAATCCTGACACTGCTCTTGCTGTGGGAGGCTGGAAGGGGTTCAGTTGTGCCCCACAGCCCATTCACACTTTGCAAGCCCTTTCTGTCTCCCGAGGGGCGAAATGACCCCTGAGGTGTTCCCCGGAGCTCTGAACTCCTCCTCTTCCTCCCGCCGCCTCAGCCGACGAGGCCCTGGGGAAGGGCCGCGGGATGGGGGACTTGTACCGCACGGAGAGGAGCCGCTCGGTGCGTGTTCCCTGGTTTAGTGGCTCCGTGGAGATGTGACAATTGCCTCCATTCAGCAGCGAAGGAATGAGTCACGGAGCAGTGGATGGGGGCACGTACTGCCGAGGACATCTGGGCACGCCGGGCAGCCCCGCCGCCTCCTCCAGCCTCCCTCCGCTCCCCCGGCTCCTCTGCCAGCTCGTCTGCACCCCAAAACCAGCCCAGCCGGGGCCAGGGGCTGCCTCCGAGGCTCTGCAGCAGCTCCTGCTTTAACGGCACCTATTCCATGACTGAAAACTAGGGGGAAGAATTACACCGGGATGGGAGCAGCCGACGAACCGGCAGCTGGCAGGAGAGGGAGGGGGAATTCTCCCTTCTATTACCTTGCGCTTCTGCAAGTCACAACTTTGTGAGGCAGCGCCTGGGTCCGCATTCCCGAAGCTCCCCCTCTTTTCCGTGCCTCTCCCCGGCTCCGCCAGCAGCGCCGCGCCAGCCCAGGTGCTCGGCGGGGGGCCAGGGAGGTGCGGGGGGAACAGCATCCCGCATCCCGGCGCTCCGGGGGACAGGGAAGGCAGAAGTGAGGGTAACGGCGGGATTCACCTCGAGCCAGAAATGAAGCGGGCCGTGAGGGACCGGCCCTGAGGGACAATACGTGAGGGACCGGCCCTGAGGGACAGTACGTGAGGGACAGTACGTGAGGGACGGGCCCTGAGGGACCAGCCGTGAACCGGAAGTGGCTCCGTCGACAGTGGCGGGAAGGCGCGGGAGCCCCGCCCTCCGCCTGAGGGCCCTATGAAGTGTGAGGGCGGAGAGGGCCGCGGCCCTGCCGGCTCTTCCCCGGCTGCGGCCCTGCCGGCCCTTCCCCGGCTGCGGCGGCCCCTGCTCTTCCCGTGGCCAGCGGCTGAACACGGCAGAGCTGGGTAAAATCCACCGGCTGGGAATGGCTGCCCCAAATGGGGCTAGATGACTGTGGGAAGCCATTCCCTGTGTCCTGCCCCTCCGTCCCTTTCCCAGGTCCCTCTCCAGCTCTCCTGGAGCCCCTTTAGGCTGGAAGGGGCTCCCAGGTCTCCCTGGAGCCTTCTCCTCTCCAGGCTGGATAACACCATGTGCCCTCGTGAGCCAAACCCGGGAGCACAGCGAGAATCCCTGCATGGAAACACAGTGGGGACAGGGAGGGGCCTGCAGGGAGGTGACACGGGATGGACAGGTGCCCACTCCCAAATTGCACAACCCCTATGGAAACCCCTTTGCTTTGAGCAGGATGTAAATCCAAGCTGCCTTGGATGTCCTCGCACAGTGGTTGCCAGACAGTCCACAGCTGCATGGGAGTGAAATCCTCTGGAAAACCAGGAGATTTGGTGCAGCTAGTAAGACTTCCTCCTCCTCCTCCTGTGATGCAGAGCTCCTTTGCTTGGTAGACACTTCTCCTGATCATTCCAAGCAGAAGGGAGCGATGGCGACTTGGCAAGAGCTGAAAATCCGCCTTTGGATCATGAATCAGCCCTGTAATTTCTGTGTAAAGGAACATTTCGGAGGATTTATGGCATAGCATGCTCACGTCGGATCTGCTTGTCACAGACCGTGTTAGAGGCTCCAGATAAAAGGCTTGCAGTTTACAGCCCTGGAAAATTGGAATGACTTCCCTGCTGGGAGCACACGGCAGTGACTGGTGGGAATGTTGCTCCAGACGTTCCCTTGGACCAAGGGCAGCGCCAAGAGGATGCTGATGTACCTGGATGTGCAGAACCATTCCCTGGCAGCTCCAGAATGATCCACGTGGGCACACACGACCCTGACAGCGAGTTGTTAACCCTGACATGAGTCAGGGAGTGGAATGGGAGAGATAAAAACAGAGGGAATGTATTTGGAGGGGACGGTTTTATTGAGAACTTTTATGTGCTTGCTGCTTTTCAGTCCAGGATCTCTGACCTGTAATGAAAATCTTACCCTGGTTATTTATTTCTGCTTATTTAAAGTTAATATTTTATGATGCACACGGTCTTCTGCTAGTCCAGAATTCCAGTATAAAGGGATGGGGATGTCAAGTTGTCCTCCTCCAACTCCACAGCCAGGATCCAGTGGAATTCAGGGATAGTCACATCAAACCCAGCCTCCACCACAAACATCCCAATGTCCAAGTGGCTGAAACCCCATTTCTAAGCTCCCCGAAATATTATTGCTTAATCCATTATCCAAAATTATTCAAAACTCAAGAGCTGCACTTAGAACTGCCATCAAATTTATGTGCTTCCACCAAAATCAGTCACACAACAGGAAAGCACGTGGAAAACACAACTGTTGGGGAAGGCTGGGTGGGCTCAGGAGCTTCTTCCACAAGATTTTAGGATGTTCAAGCTCAAAACACAAAGGAAAGTTTCTAAAGGTTGAAGCTAATAGGTTAATACATAAATTAAGAAGTTTGTACAAAAAAAAATCAAGACGCTTGTTAAAAAAAAGTAGGAAGTTTGCAAAAAAAAAAAGAAGAAGACATTTATAAAAGGGCTGGGAAGTGTTTAAAAAAGAATTAAGAAGTTTGCACCGAAAAAAAATTAGGAAGTTTGTCAAAAAATTAAGAAGTTTGCCGAAAAAGCTTCTAGAGTGAGAGCCCAGAATTTTTCACAGGGAAGAGCTGCACAAAAGCTCCCCGAACATGTTTTCTCTTTTCCAAAGCTGTTTCCTAAATGTCAGTTTTATCGCCTTTTTTTCCCAACCCTTTATGACCATATGTGTTTTTATGATATTCACAACATGCTTGTGCCACACAAGATGCAAATGTAATTTCCTGTTATAATGGCACAATATGCAGAGCAACAAATGAGGAACGAGTGACACAAAATAATGAAAAGTGGCTCCGGGTGTGCCTGCAAGGGCCTCTTTTCCCCCTCCCGGGAATTACCAGAGAACTGAGAGGGGGCTCAGCCTCCTCCTCCCACACAGACGTTGCCCACATGTGGCTTTGACCAGAACTCATTCCAAGCAATTAGAGGAACCTCTTCGTCACGGAATGACAGAATCCCAGGATCAGTGAGGCTGGAAAAGCCCTCCAGGATCCGTGGAGTCCAAGCTGTGACTGATCCCAGCCCCGCGCGGTGAGTGCCACGTCCAGTCATTCCTTGGACACCTCCAGGGCTGGGGATCCACCACCTCCTGTTACAGCTCCAGAGAGCTGGAGAGGGGCCTGGAGGGACAGGACACAGGGAAGGGCTTCCCACTGCCAGAGGGAGGGTTCGATGGGATGCTGGGAAGGAATTCCTGGCTGGGAGGGTGGGGAGGCCCTGGCCCAGGTTGCCCAGAGAAGCTGTGGCTGCCCCTGGATCCCTGGAAGTGTCCAAGGCCGGGTTGGAGCAACCTGGGCTAGTGGGAGGTGTCCCTGCCCGTGGCAGGGGTGGGACTGGTTGTTCTTTAAGGTCTCCTCCAACCAAATCATTCCCTAATTCCATGATTTTCAGTGCAGGGCACTCCCTGACACCTCATTACCCAATCCCAGATCACCATGGGAATGTGTTCACTGAAACATTTCCTCATGGGAAAACGCTGCTGGAAACCCTCATTTTGTCAAAAGAAAAAAATCCCACTTGGCCCAGGAGAAATTACACAGAAAAGGGGTTTGGAACCAAAAAGTGCATTTAAGAGTTTTCATTATAAATTTAAAAGAAATTGATTATTTTCTGATGTTTTCATTATGTTTCTATTATGGTAACGAACATATTTCCACTTATTATGTCAGAATTGGATACATATCACGCTGAAATATTAATTACTTTCATCCTGTTTATTAATCATTAAGGAAATTTGCAATTACCAATCCCAACATTTTATCCCCCCAAGAACAAACTACTTTGCCTTATTGCAAAAAGATTTGAAACCCCGATTTACAGCTTTATTTGAGACTCCACAATTGATTCCACATGATCTCAGTCTCATTTGCTCTTCCCAAAAGCCCAGACTCTCCCAGAAATATAGCACTGGGTTTGCAAATCCAGGGATGGAGAGAAGCCTTCCCACAGCCAGTGCTGACACACTGAATTCTCCTCATCCTGGGATCAATAATCTGGGGTGAATGATATGGATCAGCTCAGAAAATACAAAACATCTGAGAGGGAATTTGGAAAACCAGATCAGAGAATCCAAAAATAGGAAGAGGAGGGGAAATCCCATTTCCTGAGGAATTTTGAACACATTGGTACACTTTTCTCCAGCTGGGAGCAAGTGTCACAGTGTTTTCCTGCTTCCCAAAGTGTAGGTGAGGAGTCTGGGCTAGTCCTGGATGGAACCTCCGGTGGCACAGTCCAGGAAAACGGGAAAAAGAGGTTGTTGTCCTTAAAATATTCATCCCTGGGCTCCCAGACTGACATGTGTAGCAGTTCGGAGGAAAACATTCCTCGGGGCTTCAGCCGCCTGCTTTTGGCTCGGGCCGGGATTACTCATGGAATAATAAATCTCCATGAATTATTCAGGGCTTTCTCATGTAATACACTGGCAGACAATTCCCACCTTGCCGAGCGTTCCTAGCGCCGCTCCTGCCCCTCGCCCTGGGAAGCGCCTTCTCCTCCCGGCTCGCGGGGTCGGGGGCTGGAATCGCGGCGGAGAGGGGGCCGGGCGGCCGGGACGGAGCGCTCCTGCCCCGCCGCAGGCACTCCCGGCCGGGGGTGCTCCCCCAGCTCCAAACCCCGCTCCCGGTCCTGCTCGGAGGCGCGTGCCTGGAAATGGGAATTTTGTGCAATTAATCCCGGCGAAAGGCGCGATGATTCCCTGCGAGAGCAGCTGGGGGAATTAATCACAGGAAGTCGGGTTCAAATTGATCCTCTTTTCCGGTTTATAAATCATCTCCCAGGTTATCTGAGTGGCCTAGAGGGACAGGTGGGATTTGGGGCTTGTCCTGTGCGGGGCCAGCTTTGAATCCTTGTGGATTCATTCCCAATCAGGACATTGTATGAGTCCAGGCACCCGCTGGCTCCCTGTGCCAAGCTGTGGTGCCTTGGGAGCCTTGGCCACTACTGGGCATTCCCATTCCTCTGGCTCCCAGAAGAGGCACCAGCTCTGTCCGTGAGCAGCTGTGGGGCAGCCCAGGAATTCTGGTATCGTCTCAGGGGCTGGAGGGACGGGACACGGGAATGGCTTCCCACTGCCAGAGGGAGGGTTAGATGGGATGCTGGGAGGGAATTCCTGGCTGGGAGGGTGGGGAGGCCCTGGCACAGGTTGCCCAGAGAAGCTGAGGCTGCCCCTGGATCCCTGGAAGTGTCCAAGGCAGGGTTGGACAGGCCTGGTGTTGGGACTGGGGACAACTCCCAGTGCGGATCCAGCCCGGCATCAATAGGGTGGCAGAGCAGAGACCTCACGTGGCACCAGGCAAAGCTGTCCTGGAATCCAAGCACCAAACATTGCCAAATCTTATTAATTTATGAATTTTCAACTTAAATTTAATTGAAACTCGAAAAAAGTATGTCTCAAACCCAGGAAATTAATTGAGTTTTACTCCTTGACAAATACCCAGGAATCACATAGAGATGGAGCCAGACAATTAATTATGAGTGGAGGAGCTGTTTCCGTGGGGTTGTGAGGGGATGCACCTCCTTTTGGGAGGAATTTGGGATCAGCTCAGCTCCCCTGGGCTGGGCTGGATGAGAATCCCCCTCCCAGACTTATAAATAATACGCAGAGGGATTTTTTTCCGAATGTGCAATATCGTGTTGTCCTAATTTAGGAGCTTTTGTATCTCCTCATAAAGCGCCCGAGAACAAGAGGATTAAGGGAAAAACTCTTTGAAAATCAGAGCCCATGTTATTGCTTCTTGATGGACGAACAATTCAGATCTAATTGATCACGGCATTAATTATCCATAATCTCTGTGTACTCGGGGAGCCTTGTGGGATATTTCTAATCAAATTAAAACTAATTCAAAGCAATCTGACATTACAGAGTGTTTTGTCTCTATTTTAGGACAGGGAGTCAGGGGATATGAAATGCATATTACATCTTGATCCGAGTGCACGCACTGGAAAAAGGGCTCTAATATAATCACTTCCACGCGGCGCTGATTATGAGCACGGGAGTCGTGTGGCTCAGAGAGGGTTTTTTTAAAAAAAAATAAATTAAACTGGCAATATGAACAACTGCCAAGTCACAATGTCCTGGAATCATCAGCTCCTGGGACGGGGTGGGTTGGGAGGGGCCTAAAGACCATCCCAGTGGGCAGGGACACCTTCCACTATCCCAGGTTCCTCCAAGCCCCTTCCCACCTGGTCTTGGGGATGCTGTTTAATCCAAGCCCTGATAATTTCTATGTTTAGGGACTGGAGGGCTGCTCATCATTGCAGCAAGGGCAGATGCGTTTTGAGTTCTTTTGATTCCAACACTCGGAGGAGTCGGGAGGATGGATTTGAGTTAAAAATAGGGGGTTAATTGAAAGGCGAAAGGCAGCGTTTTTACCTCACAGCTTGAATGGAGCCCATCCAAAAACACCCAGCAAGAAAAAAGGAGCAGGGATGCGACGCTCATCTGGGCTAAATCAGCGCGGGGTATGGATTTCATCCCGCCCAGGCTCTGGCCCCGCTCCCGGGGGAGCGGCCAGGCCCCGGCACTGGGTGCCGGCATTCCAGGGGTTCCTCATCCAGGTGCTCCCCTTTGACCCCAACCTGTTAACATCTTTGAAGGGTTCGGGTTCGCGGCTCTTTGTGTGTTTGGAATAACAGAACACGCTGGAAACTTCAATAAAAAGTGGTTTATTGATTCTAATTAAATCTTTTTTTTGAAAGGTAGAGCAGACACCGATCCCAGTTAACTTTAATTTAGGACTGACATTTACACGCTGCCAGAGGAGGGGGAATTCAGAGTGGACAATTCATTTCAATTTGGGTGAAAAATATCATTTAAATGCCAGAAAACTGCATATTTAACATTTGCAGTAATTAAGTGATTTTAATTTAATAATAAATCTCTCTTGTCTCTATGTATTTGCACTCATCCCTCAGTCTTGGCCTGGCACATTGATTGAACTACACTAATTACTCCTTTTCAAGTGTAAATATGTTTTAATACTTTTTTCCAGCCAGGCAGCACGTTCACAATTTAGCCGATAATAACTTTTTGTCATAAACCCCTTAATTTGGGGGTTTCTTTCCTGCAACAAGTTTTTGCGTCTATTCCGCAGCCGAAACAAGTCCAGACCAACTCGCCTGCAGCTGGTCTGGGTGTAAATTCCTCTAAGGCACCATCTGGAATGGTTTTTATATACACACAAAGAAAATGCTGCCCTAACCCCCCTCTCTGCCCTCAGACATCCTTGAATTGTAGTTAAAAATTCACTTTTTCTGTTTTTTTTTTTCCAGTGGAAGCGCTCGGTTTTACGGGATGCAACATGCAAGGAAAGAGGTTTCACTTTAAAATTTTGGATTAAAATGGGGGTTCCAGGGCAAAAGGACCCTGAGTCCTGCTGGAGGAGGCCAGGGAGATGCTTCAAGGGCTGGAGCCCCTCTGCTCTGGAGCCAGGCTGGGAGAGCTGGGGGTGTTCACTGGAGAAGAGAAGGCTCCAGGGAGAGCTGGGAGCCCCTTCCAGAGCCTAAAGGGGCTCCAGGAGAGCTGGAGAGGGACTTGGGACAAGGGATGGAGGGACAGGACACAAGGAATGGCTTCCCACTGCCAGAGGGCAGGGAGAGATGGGATATGGGGAAGGAATTCTTGGTTGTGAGGGAGGTGAGGCCCTGGCACAGGTTGCCCAGAGGAGCTGTGGCTGCCCCTGGATCCCTGGAAGTGCCCAAGACCAGGTTGGAATAACCTGGGCTAGTGGGACATGTCCCTGCCCATGGCAGGGGGGTGGAAAGAGATGGTCCTTAATGTCTCTTACAACCAAAACCATTCCCTGATTCTGTGAGGGGGTCTGGCCCCCGCACTCTGCATCCAGCCCTTCCCTTGTCCTTACGAAGTGCTCCAGCAGGAGCACCTGCGGCAGAGCGCTCTGGAAGATGCCCTTCACCTTGGGTCGCTCTGCTCTCCCGCATCCATCCATCTTGGATGTCCGACTGGAAGCTGCCGCTGCGCCTCTTTGCTGACTGCGGAGGATTTGGCTCCATATGTTATCCCTCGCAGGGTCCGTGTGTCAACCCCTTTTTGAGCAGAGTTGGCTTAATGATACCCATTATTTAGGAACTGTAAATCAATTTAATATTCTAATTAAGCCGCTCGGTACCTTCCGACACACGGTGTACTGGAGTCCTCAGGACCAGATGGAGTTGCGGTGGGAATCGCGTGGCTCGGCACGCTGGGATTTAGCCATATGACTCCCATTAATAAAGAGGAGGTATGGAAAGGCACCCATGCTGCCCAGCCTGACACCCTGCCGATCCAGCAGCACTGGGAACCAAGGGATTTGGGAATGGATGAGCCTCAGATGGAAAAGGTCACCATAAAATGCTGGGGTCTCCTTCTGGGGAACCATCCCACACCCGATAGCTGAAGGCTGAATGCCAGATTTACCCACCCGGAGCCATACCTTGGCCCAACAGATCCAGTGTGGACCAGCTATGTAACAAATAGTCCTAATTAATATGCCAAATGTGGTTGATCCCCGAGTCCAGCAGGTGCGGCCAGTGAGGCCCTGTTGGGGCTGCTTTCGGGGCCATCCGGGCACACCTTCCACGGGGAGCTGCCGGGGGCGACCCCAGTGGCTCTCACCACAGCGAGCATCTCACACGGCCGGGGCAGCACCTCTGTGCTCCCGGAGAGGGAGCGCTGCCGAGGGACAACCCTGTGCCAGGGAGCAGCGCGGGAGAGGGCAGCAGCACCTGAGCAGGTTGGGCAGTGTGTGGGGACCTTTTCCTTTCTCTTTTTGATTTAATCTTCCTGTCTCTCACCACAGAGTTGCAGAACATGCTGAGCTGGGAGGGACCCACAGGGACCATCCGGTCCGACCCTCAGCCCTGCGCAGGCCCATCCCCAGCAGTCACACCCTGTGCCCCAGAGTCATCCAAACACTCCCTGAGCTCCGGCAGCCTTGGTGCTCCCTGGGGAGCCAACCACCCTCTGGGGGAAGAACCTTTCCCTGAGATCCAACCTGAGCCTGCCCTGACACAGCTCCAGCCATTCCCTGGCTGCTGTCCCTGGTCCCCCCAGAGCACAGCTCAGTCCCTGCCCCTCCGCTGCCCCTGCCCAGGGAGCTGGAACTGCACTGAGCTCTCCCCTCAGCCTCCTCTTCCAGGGCATCCCACTTCCATCCCTGTGCCCTCAGCTCCATTCCAAGGTTTAAACTCAGGTGAAATCCCCCTTTTTCCATCATTTGAGGGACTTAAATTGAAAGAAAAATGGTGGGAAACGTGAGGGGGAAAAAGGCGGGAAATGTGAGGGGAAAAAGGATGGGAAACGTGAGGGGGAAAAGTGTAGGAAATGTGAGGGGAAAAAGTGGGAAACATGAGGGAAAAAGCATGGGAAACATGAGGGGGAAAAGGTGGGAAATGTGAGGGGGAAAAGTGTGGGAAATGTGAGGAGAAAAAGGCAGGAAATGTGAGGGGAAAAGTGTGGGAAATGTGAGGAGAAAAAGGCAGGAAACGTGAGGGGAAAAGTGTGGGAAATGTGAGGAGAAAAAGGCAGGAAACGTGAGGGGAAAAGTGTGGGAAATGTGAGGAGAAAAAGGCAGGAAATGTGAGGGGAAAAGCGTGGGAAACGTGAGGGGGAAAAGGCAGGAAACATTGTGGTGCTGCTGTGTATATTTCTAGAGAAGGAAAGTAAATATATTTACATGCAGGGATATTTGTTGAAAAACCTTCCCGAGGTGAATTTGAGGTGAACTTGATTTTTCAATAGTGGCAAAGGTTGTTGACAAACCGAGGTGAAAAGACAAAATATTTGGGATGAAACATGCCTGGATTTAAGTGAAAACCTGCTTCCCACGTTCCCTGTCCTCCCTAACAGTTTTTAATAGTACAAGTGACAGTATAAAACAAGACCAGTAACCCCAGTAAGGGTCTGTGGCTGTGTGTGGGGGGTGCCCACCCATCACATCACCTGGGCTCATCCCATCCATCCCATGGGATCTTCCCTAGGAGTTTTCATCCCTGGAGCAAGTTTCCAGGCATTCTGTAATACACTTGGTTTAGCTTTGCTAGACTAAGCACATTATTAATTGGTTCTCTTTTTATTTACAATACTATTGCCTGAAATCTCTACTCCGGTCGGTAATTGAATTTTTGGAATACAGTAATTAAAAAAGTCAAAAGAGCAATAAACAGGAGTGTCCGTAAATAATTGCATTGGAGAACGGGCATAAATCACCCAGATTAAATGATTTTAGATCATATTTGAACTCCTTAATTTTAATTTATGGTTTCCAGAGGATTTACAGCCACTGCTGACTTTGTTTTCCTCCTCCTGCCTCGGAGCTGCCGTGCTGAGAAAAAGCTTTTCAGGAATCCTTAGATATTTTGGTTTACAATCTCCTTTTCCCACTTTATTTTGGCAAGCTGTATTCCCACCCTGCGGACAGCTCCAGGGAATTCGTGGCAGGGAGAGGTTGGAGCTGGGCTGGGGCTGCAGGGGTGTGCACAGGGCAGACGTGCCAGAGGGTGATTCCCACCCCAGCCATCCCTGGTGCCACCTCCCAGCTGGCTGAGGGATGTATTCCCAGGTGCTGGGAGTGCAAGTTTTCCAGGATTAAGGACACATCGGCAGCTGTTTATGTCCCTTCGCCTGTTCCAGGAGCAGGTGCCACCCCTGAGGGTGGCAGCGATGCCCTGCAATCCCCACCCTGGGTCCCAGATCCTGATATTCCAGCAGCTCGGCACTGTCTGAGGCAGGAGCAGGGATTATCCCTGCCCAACAGTGGGATTACTTCCCTGCCTGCCTGCGTGGGGCATGGGCGGAGTGTAAAATTCCTGGTTTAACTTTAACACCTGTAATGAGCTGGATCCCAAATAGTTCTCAGCACCTGCATTCCCAGAGCCACGGGATGAAGCTGTCAAAGGCAGGAATTGGTGTGGCAGGAATACTGGAGAGCCACAGGAGATCTCCCTCTGCCTGGGTGCTGGGTGCTCAGCTCTGTTCCCAGATAGGGAATTCTGCTGGGAGAAGTGGGACCTCTCTGAGGATGTGGCATGGTGTGGGTACCAGGGGTACCTTGGCTTTCCTTGGGGTGCAATGCCAGGGATTTCATGTGGGAATCTTCCATTGCAGGGAGGGGAAGGAGCAGATTTATCCAGGGGGGTAGGTTTGAAAGTAATGATTTCCAACCCAGCCATCAACAGGGAATTCTACTGAGAAAACAGGGAATTCTGCCAAGAGAAGTGGGGAGAGTCACTGTCCCCCAGGGCAGCTGCTGGGACACAACAAGAGGGAGTTGCTTGATATTTATCTGATATTTAACATGGCATTTTCCCTTTGAAATGCCATTTTATCCCACTTCTACAACCTTAATTTCACTAAAAATTCCTGCAAGTGGGACTACCAGTATTAGAAGGAAATTCCTGGGCTGTTTGAAGTTTATTTACTTCTTTTTCCACAACGAGCTGAACTTTATTCCCTGTCACTTTTGAAACATGCCATCTTTCTGGATTCCTCTTGATAAGCACTTGCTGCGGAGAGGAGCCATCAGTTTGGGAGGTTTGATCTCCCAGAATTCCATTTTTCCTGGCACTGGATCAAAAGATGACAAATATCTTGAAAGAAGACAGAGGCTTTATTGTTGCTATTTGAGGCGCTCAGCACGTCAAAAGTAGAGGCGGGTTGTAAACGGGGCTATTATTTGGGATAAGTGTTTCCAACCTATGAATTGATAATTTTGCCCATGTTTCCTGGGAATAAGAGCCGTTGGGATGGTGTGGTGCTGCCGGCCACTCGCTGCAGTGTGCCAGTCGGCACCGTTGTTTTCCTGAGGCACTGGAAAATGTCACCGGGGAAGCGCCGCTGCCAGAGGCACATTTTAACTGGCACTGGGAGGGAGTGGTGCATCCCAAAGCATCTCTTGGAAAAACAGGGAAAAAAACAGAACTAAGAGACTGGTAATGCACATCCACAAATCCTTCCACGGGCAGTGAAGGAAGCAGGGAAATGATTTGAAAATGATGACGGGAATATGGGAACATCTTCCCCCCCCAGCAGCACAACCCGCTCTTCCCGGCCCCTTGGTATGCTGGATCCAGGTTCCATGGAATGGCAGAGGTCTGGGAAGCTGTGTGGGATGCTGGCAGGGAGACTGGATGTGGATGTTGAGTGCGATGATGGCCAGGGATGGCAGTCTGGGGCTGGGGGTGTTTGTTGGGATGCTGGGCAGGGATGGTGGATAATATTATAATTTGAATAAAAATCCAACATTTCCCAGACCTTCCAATATTTCTCTCACCATAAAAAGAAACCCCAAGCCATAGGAGTCATTTTAATGCACATTCTTCCAGGACAGAAACATTTTCATCCCACATCCAGCCTCATTCTCTCGAGCTCACAACAGCCTGTGCTGCGTCGTGCCAGACAGAAACAGTTGCCAGGCTCTTCCCAAAAAAATTTCACTTAAGGAACACCTTGCTCATTCCGAGAGATCAGGCACATGTCAAAATAGACGGAGAAGAGAAATTGGCCAAGGAATTCTGAGAGGGAAGAGTTGTTGTTCCACCCCCTGCCATGGGCAGGGACAGCTCCCACTATCCCAGGGTGCTCCAAGCCCCATCCAGCCTGGCCTTGGACACTTCCAGGGATCCAGGGGCAGCCACAGCTTCTCTGGGCAACCTGTGCCAGGGCCTCCCCACCCTCCCAGCCAGGAATTCCCTCCCAATATCCCATCTAGCCCTGCCCTGTGGCAGTGGGAAGCCATTCCCTGTGTCCTATCCCTAGGTCCAAAAGGTGGAGTCAGACGGATGGAGGCTCTCCCGGTCTCCTGATTTTCCACTCCCTGGGGCAGCTCCTTCTGGCTGTGCCCCCAGAGCAGGAGCTGCTCCCCTAGCTGGCGGTGCCGGAGCCTTTTCCCGTTTTCCCGAGGCCCCACGCTGTTGGAAGGGGCTGGGGCCGTGGCT